>NW_024876584.1:0-1888 GCF_018340385.1 Cyprinus carpio
GGTCTGCGCGGGACTGTTTTTTAAGTCCCGCTCCCGCCAGCTCCCGCTGGGGTTATATCCGCATCCTCCCGTTCCCGATATATATACACTCTTTGTTCACCCGCTGTCTGCTTAGAATAATTTTCTTCCCGACCCGACCATCCCGCTAAATTTAGATCTCGTTTCCCAAAATTTCACATTTCCATTTCCACGGAGAAAATAAAAATGTTGTCTGCACAAAAATTGTATTTATTATTTTATTCGCCTTGTCAAGATACGAAATTTAACATTTTACTGCCAACACAGTAGGGGAAAAAATGTCGAAGAGAAAAAATAAATAAAAACGCAGACTCTGAGCCCTCCTTTTAATATTTCTTGATACTTTTTTTGGATGTGGAAGTATCTCACTGACATTAAACTTTCCGATTTTTGCTGCTGTGTCGACCAAATGTTGGGCCAGCTGATTAAAACCTTTTCCGGACACAGTATCACTACAGTCGAATATCTTGGCAAACAAATTCAACACATTTTTCTGTTGTCTCTTTTTAAACTGCTCTGGCACCGGCCTAGACTTTGTAAATGCCAGTTTGAACTTTGACCCTTTGTGATGATGCATGAGTGCGCTTAAACCCGAGGTTCCAGTCTTGTGATTGCTGAGCGGGAATACTTTTGAAGGCATTTATCACACGTGCGCCAAAAGGTTTTTTTTTTCATCTCGTCTTCAGAGTACATGAAAAAGACTCCCATACATCAGACTTGCCTGATGTGGTTTCTCTGCAGTAAACTGACCTTCATTTCCAATCCAAGTTCTGGAACCTCGCCTGGAACCTTTTATCCCACACTTTGCTCTGCCATACTTTTTGAGGCCGTGTCTTCTGGCGGTTTTGAGTGCCGGGACGTTATTCACATGCTGCGCGCACCAGACCCCTGATATTATTACAATGCATGACGCAGAAAAAACTGGTCAGCATGCGTGCATAACGGTCCTGAGTGCAGGGCAGGCTGTTAGCCTCTTACCGGGTGGCTGATAAGATTCAAGTAAAGCGAAGATATGCTGTTCTGAAAGGACGCGGGAACGTGATATTGATATGACCGACCGCTACCGTGTTTTAGTTGGAAATTTAAAACCGCGGCGCGCAAAATATGTAAAAAATTGTTTTTTTTTTTTTATAAAGTGAGATGCATTCTCGCCATAATATCCGATCGTTAAATCAACAATTACGAGCATCATAGACTACATACTGCTTAACGACACCCTACAGCACTGGCCCGATGGGGCAAGTGACCGTTCAGCCTACCTGTCACAGCGCAGCGTCCATTCACACTAGCCTCGGGCGAGGAATGATCCCTTAATGTCGAGCCCTGGAAGGGCCCCTCAAGAGGTAAAAGCCCAGGGGCACCTTATAGTCTTACCGCGCCCCTGCATACATGAGACATACAAGTTTCACTATAAATTATATTAAAGTACATTTCAGTTTTTTACTACAAATGGTTGTCAGTACATTGTAACCATATTTTAAAGACAATACAAAAATAAAGGTTTTTATGAAATTACATAAAAAAGATGTACTGACTGAAAAGGTACCACCCCAGTGACAGCTTTTGCCAAAAAGCACTCTTAAATTCAGCTAATTGCATTTCATATAAATTTAAATTATAATATATTTTTGTTTAATTGCAATTAACATTCAGTTCTATTCAGTAAAGTGTCTACCTTTGCATAGGAAGTAGGAATTGTGCAAAATAACAACGTTGATAATGTTTTAATTATTTTTACATTTTAGGACTAAAAATGCCTCTGTTTTTAATCTTAAAGCAACACCGGTATTTTTTTTTTTACGTTTATTTGTCCAAGAAATGTATGGTGTTCATCCCTACCTGGCAGTGGCACTATTGAGTGTAAAGTACT
>NW_024876585.1:0-1869 GCF_018340385.1 Cyprinus carpio
CTCAAACTCTTCCTCTGCATATGCTGTGAGTTTGTGTTGCTTAACATTCATCTGAGAAAACAGTGTGTGTTATCTCATTAGATTTATAACGTAAATCATTTATAAACCTATGCCAACACAGGAGAATTCATCGACATATTTCAAATGTGCGATTTGTTGTACATCCGCGATATCAAAATAAAAGTTCTAACCCTTGCTCTGAGTTTGCACGTGGCCAAATATTAAAATTACATGGATTTAAACGTCCTTGAATCATGCGGCAAAGTAAAGCATCGCCATGCCATTGGTGCCCTCTACAGGTGTTTGTTATAGCCACATAATAAACTTAAGTTGGTTATTTCTATATTTTGTGTAGGTATATTACATTATGTAGGCCTATTTTATCAGGGGTTGTTCTATAAAAATCATGTAATTACTTGGTTTTGATACTTTATTTGAACCAATTATTATTGCCTCATCGTTAGTTTATATATAAATAGTCATACTGAAGCCTGTTTTTTCACTTTTAGGTCTATTTGTATTACTAAAAATATCAGATTACTCAATTGTCAAAATAATATGTAGATTACTTGATTACCAAAACAATTATTAGTTACAGCCCTTGATTAGTTAAAAATATTTAACATCAATACATATTCATGAGAAAAAAAAAAAAATCAGTTGAATAAGGAAATGAGTTGAAAACCAAAAAAACTAGTGCTTAAAGTCCTTGAAAGTTTTGGAATTTCTCATTTGCAGTTTCTGTAAATCTAACCGCTTAAAAATGTCTTGAAGTTGATTTTGATTTATGAACAGACTTTTTCTTGATTTGGTACATTTAAACTCAACTTGATTTTTTTTTAATGTTATTGTAAAGTGGTTCTATAGTTGATCCTGTATCTTAATTACATTACAAATCACAAACTTTTTTTTTTTTTGGTCTGACTAAAGATTCTCCAGACTTGAAATGTAACTAACATCCTCAAATCCTAGTTTCTTGCTTCTTAGTTTATGGCCGTATAATTATTTATTTACTTCAATATTACTTTTCAGGTTTTAGCAACATTTTATTATTAAAATTGTATGGTGTTAACACACGCATGAATTACTCACAATAGAACATAACGCGGTCTGATTCATTGTGTTTTCTCTTCTGTCTTCAGTCTGTGGGATTGCAGTATTTACAGAGAAACAGTGTCTCATCCTGACTTCAGCTCTGAAATCAAACCAATACACCTGAGAGAACTGGAACCTGAGCTGTAATGAATCACTAGGAGACTCTCTGGAGTGAAAAACCTCAGTGATCTACCGATGAACACACACCAAGCTGGAGAAACTAGAGTTAGTATCATTATATATTACACACACACACACACACACACACACACACACACACACACACACCACACACACACACACATACACACACACACACACCCCCCTCACACACCACACACACACACACACACACACCTCACACACACATCCACAAACACACACACACACACACTCCTTAACCTCCGCTCCACACACACACACACACACACACATACTCTCACAACACTTCTCACACACACACACACACACACACACACACTCTCTCACACACACACACACACACACACACACACACACAGTTACCACACACACACACACACACACACACACACACACACACACACACAGTCTGGTGAGAGAAATCGAAAATCAATAGCTTTTTGAACCCAGGGGTGTCAAGACTTTTTATTCACTTAAACATCAGGATGAAATGATTATTTTCCTTTAATCTCAGATGATGACAATGTATTTGATGAGTCTGCTATGTTAGTGAAGTAAGTTATACATTTTTTCTCAGCCTGGTTCTCTTCTGAAAACCTGAGATTTGGTTTG
>NW_024876586.1:0-1009 GCF_018340385.1 Cyprinus carpio
TTGCAGGCTCACCTAATGGGTCCGACACAAGCAGCCTCAGTGCTTGGTTTGAGGAGAGCTTTGGCAAATTCTCCATCTATGTGGATTACAAGCGACCTCCATTGAGATCAATGCGGCCGACGGCGTAAGGCCCCTTGCTGGCGCTAAACAATTGCTCCCACTGATAGAAATGGTCTTTGACCGTCTAGAGGCGGCAACTCTTTCCAGGATATCGAAGAGTTCTTGGAGGCTCTCTCCCGGACCTCACAGGTGTGGCCTCATCACTAAGATGGCAAATGTTCTGGGGACGCAGAGGAAGAAATCCCATTCAAACCATAGTTTTGACATGATTTTAAAAGTAAAAATGGATTTTTATTTGTCGTTTCCTCTAGGATTTGGACATCAATCCTGTGGTGAGGGACATCATGATGAATCGAACCTTCACCATCATCAGTCTTCACTTTGCCGACTTCCTGAGCCACGACTGGCTTTCCTGGTTCCACGGTGAAACTGGTTCCTCTCCTCCCCAGCTTGACTGCAGAGATGCTCCACACAGTAACATCAAACACAGACTGCAACGCATACCACGTCATGTGCGTAGCTCTCCCCAAATGCCAGACAGCACTGCAACACGTGTCTTATAGCACTCTCTGAGAGAAGGAGAGGACATTTCTACAGAATGTTTAGTGAGTGTTGAGAAGCCGCGCTAAAGAGGCGTCATCCTTACCTTTTCTTTTGATCTGTCCACTATAGCGTTGTGGCTCTGAGCAGCGTCTTTGACCAGATGACTTCGCTGAGACAGCAGGAGCTCGCCCCAGTCCTGTTGGGCTACCTGAAGCAGAGACACGCCTCGGCTTTGGCAAATTCTCCATCTATGTGGATTACAGCGACCTCCGTGAGATCAATGCCGGCCGACGGCGTAAGGAGCCCCGCCCGGCGCTAAACAATTGCTCCCATGACTGTGGAGGGCAACCATGTCATTTGTTAAAATGGTGTTGTTTTTCTCTTTTGCAGTTTGAGTCTTTGGACC
>NW_024876587.1:0-931 GCF_018340385.1 Cyprinus carpio
AACAGGACTGGGGCAAGCTCCTGCTGTCTCAGCTGGCCATCTGGTCAAAGACGCTGCCCAGAGCCACAACGCTTATAGTGGGACAGGATCAAAAGAAAAGGTAAGGATGACGCCTCTTTAGCGCGGCCTTTTAACACCCACTAAACATTCTGTGAAATGTCCCTCCTTTCCTCTCAGGGGGGCTATAAGCGGTTGCAGTGCTGTCTGCATTTGGGGAGAGCTTGCACATGACGAGGGGCGCTTGCAGTCTGTGTTTGATTTACGGGAATCTCGCAGTCAAGCTGGGGAGGGGAGGAACCAGTTTTTCCCGGAACCGGGCCAGCCGGGGTTGAAGCGGGGAAAGGAAGACTGATGATGGAGGTTCATCATGATGTCCCTCCCACAGGATTTATGTCCAAATCCTAGAGGAAAAGCATAAATAAAAATCCATTTTTTCTTTTTAAAACGTCAAAAATATGGTTTGAATGGGGTTTCCCAAGGGCCCCCCCGAACATTTGCCAGCTATAGTGGACAGATCAAAAGAAAAGGTAAGGATAGCGCCTCTTTGGCCGCGGCTTCTCAACACTCACTAAACATTCTGTAGAAATGTCCTCTCCTTCTCTCAGAGAGTGCTATAAGACCGCGTGTTGCAGTGCTGTCTGGCATTTGGGGGAGAGCTACGTACATGGCGTGGTATCACGTTGCAGTCTGTGTTTGATGTTACTGTGTGGAGCATCTCTGCAGTCAAGCTGGGGAGGAGAGGAACCAGTTTCACCGTGAACCAGGAAAGCCAGTCGTGGCTCAGGAAGTCGGCAAAGTGAAGACTGATGATGGTGAAGGTTCGATTCATCATGATGTCCCTCACCACAGTACCTGATGTCCTTGTTCAGCTCCAGAGTGTAGTGTCAGCTGAGCAACTTGAGAAGCCAGAAGGTCCAAAGACTCAAACTGC
>NW_024876588.1:0-2058 GCF_018340385.1 Cyprinus carpio
CCTGCTCTACACCAACGACAAAATCTCTACAGACCTGAGGTCTTCGGCCCGTCGGTAGGATTATTTATGCTCCCTACCCACCCTTCCAAAACCTGTATACAACTGGAAAGTGAGGAAAAGTGCTTAGAAAATCACCTGGATCCTTTCCATATCCAAGTCTCTTTTTTGAACTTTTGACATCTGGCCAAATGCTACAGAGCACTGAATACCAGAACAGCCAGGCACAAGAAGTTTCTTTTTCCCAGACAATCTACCTTATGAACAGTTAAATGCCCCCCTCTCCTCCAATCGTGCAATAACCTTATATTTATTTGTTACCACCCCATATCCTAGTAGTACATCCCTACATCTCATCTCTATTCCATCTCTACGCTATCTATATCACAGCTGACACTAACACTAATTTTTTCAATGTATTTTTTTCTAGTTTTTGTTTATTTATATTTACATGTGTATTATTATTCTCGTGTGTTATTTGTATTGTTCAGTGTGTTGTTGCTGTCTCTGTGCACTGGAAGCTTTCTGTGACTCTAAAAAACAAATTCTTTGTATGCACAAGCTATAGCCTTAGCAATAAAACTCTTTCTGACTTCTCTGATTATTATGTATGCATGTCATATTTTTGAGCTTTTGGAATAAACTGTATTTGTGGAAGTATGTTTTTGAAGTGTTTTATTCTTTCAATTTCCTACAAAAGGAATATAAGGAGTTGTTTCTTGTGATGAGGTAAAAATAGGTATAAATAGTGACTTTTCTATAATTCCATTAGGTTAAAAAATATCGCGGAAAAGCAGAAAACTGGTTTAAAAAAATACCAATTTAATTTTTTCCAACTCAATTTTTACATTTTTTTCCTCTCATTTTTCACTTTCCCCTTTCATTTTTTTCCCTCATTTTTCCCCTTTCCCTTCCTTTTTTCTCATTTCTTTTCCTTTCCACCCATGGCAGTCCCTTTTGGGCCCTGCTTTTTGGCCTAGTGGTTAAGGCGATTGCCGACTACGCTGTTCGCTGAAGAACGTGAGGAAAAGTGTCCGTGCATTTTTCGTTTCACGTCCCTCGTACAGATTTGCGAAACGTGCAGGTGTTCCCCTCTTCAAGTGACAAAGACGGGCCGCTGCTCTTTGTGGGGTCTTCGGCTGCAGTAGTCCCACGGTGGAGCCAGTGGCACGCGCGCCGTGATCGTATAGTGGTTAGGTACTCTGCGTTGTGGGCTGCAGCAACCCCTGGTCTGAACTACTACGGCAGACCTCGGCGCTGTTGAGCAACAGGGACTGAGGCAACACGCTTTTACACTCCCATCCTCTTGCTACAGCTTGATTTTTTTCTAGCTCGCTTGGTTCGACTGGGCCACCAGAAAAGGGAGCAGGCGGCCCCAGGTGGGTGTATAGTCGTGGCCGAGAGGTTAAGGCGATGGACTCAAATCCATTGAGTTTCCCCGCAGGTCTCAACCCCCGCCGACTCACGGGGTGGCTTCCATGAAGCTACTTTGGCTTTCTGTCATGATAATTGTGCTTTCTAAGGCCTCTGTCCTTCGCTTTCTCCTGCGCTACAATTGCTTGTGGCTTTCATCCCAGAAGGGCAGCAATCTGTTTCCTTTTCTGGCAGCTTGTGGGAAAACCGTTGTTATAAACGTAAGAAGCTTTCTGCTACCGGGCGCGAAGAGCCCTCGGATAGGCTCAGTCGGTCGAAGCAACTCCAAGCACTCTTTTAATCAATGAGGGTCCAGGTTTCAAGATCCCTGTTCGGAATCAACGCGTAGGGGTCGTCTTCTTGTTGGGCGGCGGTCATCAATGCTATCATGTCAGTCCATCACTGCTGCTGACTATCTTCAAGAGTGGCGTTCCGCCCTGCTCCTGTGTGGACGCTGCGCATCTCCCTTGTTTGGCACACCTGATTCTGATGGTCAGCTCGTTAGGAAAGTAGCCGCTCCACATGAAGTGAACTGAGTGAGTAGAATAAGACAGACCTACGAAATGTGCAGTGCCGTGGTTTCCCAGGGCCAGCACTGAAAAAACCCTGGCAGCCTGATTTCATCTGGTTCGGACAGCTGTTTTATCT
>NW_024876589.1:0-4929 GCF_018340385.1 Cyprinus carpio
GTTTATTAATCCAAATCGTTATCAGAGAATGATAAAGAGGAGGAATTGTTGTAGAAAAATTTATATTTTTACTCTTTCTTATTTACTTTCTTGGAGCATTGGGTGGGGTTTTTATATATTTTGTATTTTTTTCCTTTTGATTTAACTTGTGTTTTCTCTATGTATGTCACCTGGGAGATGCAACAAAGACATCACACAGTAAAAACAAAGAGCCTTGAAGTCTTTAGTGCGGGTAATTTAATCAAGAAAAGACAGAAAGGGTTTAGCCATAAATTAAGACCTTTAACCTCACTTTGACGTGAAGGCACACAAACACACAGTATCAGAAAGAGCCTTTGAACTCTTTTAGTGCAGGAAAGACAGAGGGTTTGTTGACCTCACAGATGGGAAGATAATAAAGGCCCAGGGGGGTTAGAAAGGACCATTGTTTTTTCTGAAAACAGCTAGGTTTGGTTTACGGGGTTAAGTGGAAATTTACAGAGAAGGAACCTTGTAAGAATTGTGGGGTGATAGCAGTATAAACAAGGCTGTCTGTTTTGAGTTGATTTTAGGTCTGTTGTGTTTCTCAGGGTAGCTGCTGGAACATTGTGAACACACCTCTTTAAGGGAAAATAAATTTCTTTCCTTAAATATAATTTGATTCCTTTGTTCTCTACACTGGGATGCTATTTGTTAATAATTGTTTTTTGCCACAAATATAGTCGCATAACATCGTTATTGGAAATACCGCTATTTCAAAATAGTTTTTGTCGACATTTAGAAAAAAATCGCAAAAGTTTTCATAAGAAATCTGTAATGGACACGAGTTCGCCGGCTGAGTGTCATCGCGGATTTCGGTTTCAGATCACATTGCATATCGATACAGACCTGGTAGCTACCTGATACAACTATAAAATAAAGAAGGTGACTAGTAAAAACTACAGCAGACGCATCAAACTCCGGCTAATTTAAAGAAAAAAATTACTTACTTTAAGATGCTTCTTCAGGTTGGAAGTGGAGTCTTTGGGCTGAAAGGAGGTTGGTTGCTGGTAAGCAGAGGTTGCATTGCACAGATATATTTCGTTCTCCCTCTTTTTTAGTGTGAAATGCTGTTTAAATTTCCAAGATATAAATGTCATTCTTGCCCTGGCTCTGTTGTTTTGGCTCCATCTCTACCTGTGGCTGAGCTCCGCTGCTCCTCTTCCGACTCCATGTGACTGATCCATAAACCGGCGCATTTTTTAAACTTTTTTATATTGGGGCTTCTGGGAAATGCATGAAGTTGCCTTAATTTATTTTAATTTTTTTTATATATATAAGCGTTATTTAGAGATTGTGAAACAGAGAAGTATCCTCATGTAATCCATTGATTTCAACAATGTAACTGTATTCTAAATACCAACTATTTAAATTGTAACTGTAGCGGAATACAGTTACTCATAATTTGTATTCTGAATAGATGCTGCCGGTACATGTATTCCGTTACTCCCCAACACTGTTCACAAATGCCTTTCTCAGCCTCTGCAAATCCCCTCTAAGGATTGCTATTTCCTTCACACATCTGTTTTCTTTTGGCTGAGCATATGTTTTAACCTTCAGCTCTATCTTTCCATAGCAATCAGCACCCATGCTCTAAATAATGGAAGCCATAGCCTTGAGCTTCTTCCCACATCTCCTGCCAAAGCTATTTCCAGCACCTCATCCACATCATGATCAAACTTCTCCCCTCCATCCTTCCCCCTGCAGCAGGCCAATTCACCAGTTCCTTTTGGACCACTCCTACTCCTATATCCTGTCCAGGTTGTCTAATGCCATGTGTACCCTCCGCTTCTGCTTGGTGCTTCATGTCCTCTGACACATCAATGATGCTGTTCCTGCTCCCATCTTCATCATGTGCCTGGAGATTCTGGGACTGTGGTTTTGCCTCCTGCCCGGCCTCTCCTCCGTCTCAGCAGGTTTCCCTGTGTTTTGACATTATGTTCAGGTTGCAAGCACTTCATCTTTTGACCCCTATCATTTTTATGTATACTCCCACATCTGCAGACCGAGATAAATCTTTAGCTGTTCCATAGTCGATTGTTCATCATAAGTGGTCATAACAGTAGCCCTGTCATATAGGCCGATCATCCCCCCCTCACTCCCCTTTTCGGCCCTGGGGGTATCTTGTAATGTCCCTTTCCATAGCGATTAGCAAGGGGTTTTCTTCCTCGGAGGTTGTGCTTCAACCTCCCAAGCATCCACACCCCAGCTTTGGGCTTTCCCAAATGTAGCCATCTTTCCTAGCTGTCACCATTATTCCTCGATAGCCAACTTGTCTTTCCAAGTAGTCACTGGGTCAACCAGAAAAGATATTGTGATGAGTCGGCTGCCTCCCCTTATATGTGTCACCCGTCCTTAATCACCACCCTTCACCAGGCTCCCGACAGGAGGGGTGTGAGAAGGAGGCGATGGCACCAGGGCTGGCGGAGTGAGAGCACACCTGATGCAAATGGAGCCTTATCACGCTGCACTTTAAATGCCGATCGCTCTCCTCGGGAGACGGTCTCTTCCCGTGCATGCAAGCTGGTGTCTCGTGGGTCCAGGAAGGGTGCTGCGGGCGAGAACGCGCCGTTACCGGCCAGTCGGCAGGATGCGGGCGTCTAGTCCTTCAAGTGCAGCGGCAGCGAGATGGATGCACCCGCTGGAAGAGCCGCCACCCCTCGCGCCCGAACCGTGGCGTGAGCTGCGGAGCGTGGGCTCGGCCCGCAGTCGGACAAGAACTGCACCAGTAACGGCCGTCGGGCGGATGCCAGACCATCTAGTCCCTTCAAGCGCCGCGTAGCGAGATGGATGCAGCCGCCTGGAAGAACGCCCGCCCTCCGCCCGGACGAAGAGGCCGTCGCGCCGCCGGACTCCGCCCTTACCTGTACCCTTCCCAGACACTCCTGCCCATCACATACCCCTAGCGATGGGGACGCCAGATTCCCTGTTTATTTTGTACACATTTGTTTCACTTTTATTCCCTCTTTTGGTTATATTTGTTAATAAAGCCTTTCCGAGGCCTGGCGCCACACCCACTGTTTCTGTCGTTTGCTCCTCATGCCACAGTGGTGGAGAATCGCGGTAAGCGGAGCCTAGACAGCACTGGTCGGGCAACACCTGGTGATGTCATTCCCTCTGCTTCGAAAAGTTCATGAAAACCCAGACACAAAGGGGTAAGTGGCGTGTTTCCTATTGTCATTTACCCGGTGGTTGGTTGAGGCTGTTGACTAAAACCCAGTTTCTCTGTCCGTGTTCCGGTAGCGGTAGAGGGAGACAGACCGGAGAGGAATCCCTGCCCCGCCCACTCCGACCGTTTGGAGCCTGGTTGAGGAAGGTAGCACTCCCGTGTGGGTGGCAGTTGATGACGGGGATGTCGCTTGGGGGGGGTGGTTTGGCGAGTCAGCTGCCTCCCCCTAGTGTCTCGATCACCCGTCCATGTCGCGCCCTTCCCCAGGCTCCCGGCAGGAGTGGATGTGTGAGCGAGGAGGGGCACTGGAAGAGCCAGGGCTGGTGGTGTGTGATGAGGCACACCTGATGCAAATGGAGCCTCATCACCGCTGCTCTTTAAATGCCGAGCGCGCCTCTCCTCGGGAGACCGGTCTCTTCCCGTGCATGCAAGCTGGTGTCCTCGTGGGTCCAGGAAGGGTGCTGCGGGGCGAGAACCGCACCCGTTACGCGCCATCGGGCCAGGATGCGGGCCGTCTAGTCCCTTCAAGTGCAGCGTGCCAGCGATGGATGCAGCCGCTGGAAGAAGCCGCCACCCCTCGCGCCGAACCGAAGAGGGGAGGCTGCTCACGGACTCCGTCCCTTACCTGGACCCTTCCTTCCTGAACACTACCTGCCGTCCACATACCCCGCGAGCCACCGACGGGGACACCACATACCCTGTTTATTTTGGACACTTTTATTTCACTTTTATTTCCTCTTTTGGGTATATTTGTTTATAAAGCCTCACCGAGGCCTGGCGCACACCCACTGTGTCTGTCGTTTGCTCCTCCCACCACAATATGCAAAATCGATGAGGCCATTGCAACTGACCCACCTTTACAGGTACTTAGCCCTGCACCAACTGTGAGCCAGTTGCATGGCTTCTCTTCTCCTTCTCTCTTCCTTTTAAGCACCAGGTCAAAGAGTTGGTAGTTACAGCTGGTCATCAGATGGGCACCACCCTTCATTGTTTCACCGATTTCACCGAAGACACCTCGGGAAGGCTCGACAGCAGATTCAGCATCCTGGATCTACCCTGCTGACCACCACCAACTCTATGTCTTTGTTAAGCCCTTCAGTAGGTTGGCTCTGCCACAGCACTTCCCACTGCATCCAGATCCACTGAGTTGCTGTTTCAGCCTGTTCAGTAACCTTGCCTATAAGCTGTTTCCTGGCCATCCTTCAATACCCAGCTGCCCAAGGGTTCTCCAGAGTGACTGCCCAGCAAAACCTCTGCAGCCAAACTCTACTGGTAAATTCAGGCCTTCCATTAATTTTGTTGGCTCTCAAGGATATGTCTTGATATTTCTTAGCTTATCCTCATGAGCCTCCTCCATCCTTTCTTCCCATGGTATTGTTTTTTTTTTTATTCTTTATTTCTTAATTTAGATTTATAACTATTTACAACAAAGCCCAAGATCGCAACATTCATAAGATACAGAGATAGAAGGAAAAGAAGAGAAAAAAAAGAGAGAGAGAAGAGAGGGGAATCTTGTTTAGAGGTATAACCAATACCTCTCAAGATTTCAAGAGGTCTGATAAAGTCTCAACAAGGTCCAACCAAAACTGTACTGTCCTTCTTGGTGCCATGCACTTTGCTGTTGTACACTCCAACAGAGCAATGTCCAGCAGATAGGACATCCAAGTAGAACGTAGCTGGGATAGATGGCTCAAACCAAAGTTTCAGGATAACCTTTTTTTGGGAGCAGTTAGGGGAGCAGA
>NW_024876590.1:0-1902 GCF_018340385.1 Cyprinus carpio
TCCAACTACAAAGACATGGATTATACTTCAAGCGTATACCAAACAAATGAAATACAGAAATTATATGTATATCTCTATACCTTTGTTATATAGATAAATCGTTCTCCGCCAGCTCAGGCTTATATCAAAGATAAAATGCCTACCAGCGTATCAACATGGTACATATCTTATCTTTTTCCAGCATTATGGTATTGTCAGTTGCACCACAAAATATTGAAAATTAGCATGGGAAAAAACCATCTACTATTTTGATCGAACAACGATTCTTTGAGGCGGTAATTGGCTAGATCTAGCTAAATATGTGCGTACTGCAAGGGCCAGTCAGCCAACTGGATAAAGTTATCCTGTGCTAAGCTGTCACCGCGATCTGCCATCATATCTGATCAATTTCAAAACATGAGGTAATAAAAAATTCTTAAAATCGTTAGTCAAATATAATACAATTAGAGGATTTTTGCAAACGTATTAAAGGAAAACGGAGTCCCAGGTGATATCTTGCTAAGCAATTAAAAATTAAGCCTTACGCAGTCTGACCTTCAGCTCTTAGATCTGATTCACGCGATCACCATCTCTTAACTTTAATCATTTCAGATCGGACTATAAACGCTAATTCCATGCTTCTTATCATTTTAGTTGCGCTACGAAATTGAGTGGGAAGCTGAAGCGGGAATATCATCGTAAGCAAAAGTGAAATAACTTCAACTACAAGCCTCCCCATGAGGAGTGCTGTGACGTGATTGGGAGATTGATCAGGAAGTCGAAGCAGCGATGGAAATTCGAGGTTTACAAAATGCGTCAGCTGTCAAATGGACTGTTTAGCAGCGTCGTGTTAGCCAATCTGATTCAAAACCTTGGCCTTTCCTTAAAAAGATTACTTCCGTTCACGACACGACTAGACATATTAATACACAATGGAACTATATCAAATATATTAGATAAATACTAGCCGGTCCCGTGACCTTGGGCTTAGGTCTACATGGAAGTGTTTTTTTTTCCAGACAGACACAGTCGAAAAATGCGAGAAATTGAAAAATCTAAAACACAGAAGAGAAAACAGGGGAGTGCGGTCAGTGCAAGGCATACATCCAGCTAAGACACGGGCTGCTCTCCCTCCAACTCAGTCCGGTGTGCCTTTTATCCATTGGCTAAAGTACACACACGCATCCAGTGAGTGTGCCAATCTGCTGCAATACCACGTTTTAGCTACAGGGGGGACGATAGAGGAGGCATGCACATACACACACTCGCCAACTGGTTTTTATCAGCACATGGGAAAGTGAGAAAAAGCGTAGGGCACATATCAATAAGGGGGGCTACTGGGGAGCCAGTTTGGGTACAGAGAATGTTGCTGCGGGGCCCTGATTTGGGACCCCACAGCCGTTGATGGACCCATACGTTGGTGTGCTCCTGAGTCACTGGACCCACAAAGTAGTTGTGCCACACCCCAGACCTGCACACACACACACACACACACACCACACACACACAATATATACATATATATACCATACATGTGTGTGTATTATCATTCTGTGTATTATTATTGGAATCAGCTGTTTTCGTTTAAATACCTATGACCTCATTTCCGTGTGAAATCTGCTGTATAGTGGATTAGCTTCTGAATATTTAACTTTATTTCAGAACAGAAGGGTGCTCAAAATAACATAAATGTTTGGTTTCACTGATTATTTAATTCTATATGAGTACATTTGTGATACTGAGTGTTTAAACTGGTTTACTGTATGTTCAGGACAGGTGTTTTCATATAGCAGAGACATTTACAGGTGTGAGATCATATAAAAATTGAGCATTGCAGCAATGTGTTTTAAATTTTAACATATTTAGTATTTTAAACAAAGAACTGAACAAAGATCAGCTGTTTTGTGAAAGTTTGTTAAATAC
>NW_024876591.1:0-1668 GCF_018340385.1 Cyprinus carpio
TGTGTTTCATGTTATTCTGAGCATGTTATCTGCCTCAAAATCACCAAGAACAGAATATTCCAAGATTGACCGTTGCCATGGCAACCACGATATTAGATATCAATATCCCACAACATATTTACATCGATCAGGTGTTTTAATCATTATTCTGATGAAGTTTGGAAGCAAATCGAGTAAAAATAAGATCTTTGAATTCCAAAGCATTTTAGAAAATGACACATTTCCTGCTGCCAGTTGGTGGCGCTATAACTTTGGCTCCTAATAGTGTAGTATCTATCTGGTCGGCATCATACAACGAACAAACCCCTGAAGTTTTGATTAAAAAATATGTGGATGTTATTAGGCACTTCCTGTTTCTCATTTCTCGCCCTATTTTCAACGCCTCGCCACGAGCAAACCGTTCGAGATATCAAAATCCCTGGCAATTTTTCATCCCCGATGTCTTGAGATCATGTTCACTGAGTTTTTGTGGCGAATGGTGGAAATCCTCGAAAGGTATATCCAAATTCCCAGAGCATGCACTTTTTAAAACAACCCTGAATAGCTGGATTCCCTGTTAAGTGGTTTCCAGAAGGCAGTGCAAAGTGCCGGGTCTAACAGACCTATGGCAAAAAATAGAGTTTCCTCATATAAATACATGCAAGTTTTTTGTGTGAGTTTATGGTTCAAGATTTCTTGACTGTGTTCCAGGGGCGCCAGCCCTGTGCCACGCCGGGGGGCTGTCTCTTGGCGTCCTAATGACCGCCAGATTCCAATGTGTGTGCGCTCTTATGAACTGGTTCTTTTTAGTGAAATTAAGAACATGCCAGTGTATCAGATTCACAATCCCCAGACTCTTATGAGCCTTTTTTTTTTTTTTTAGTTTAAAACAAAACCAAAACTGGAAAAAAAGTGTAGTCTGTAGTGTTAAAATGTGTCCCTGACTCTTATGAGATGATTCTTTTTTGTAAACATTTCATTAAAACACACCAAAAGTAGCCAGATTTACAAAAAAAATGGGCTCTTTTGATTCCCCCCTTTTTTTTTTAGGAAATCAGAAACATACAGCGTTACCAATGTATTTTAGATTCACAAAAAAATGACTCCCATGAGCTGATTTTTTTTGGAAAACATAAACATATCTTTTTCCAAAGTAGCCAGATTTCAAAAAAATTTCTCTTTTGAACTGATTCTATTTTTTTAGGTAAATTTAAAAAAAAAACAGTATGACCCCGCCCTCATTTTTTAAAAAACAAAAGGGCTTTTTTTTAAACCAATTTTTTTTTTTTGTAAATCAAAACATACAATGACCAAGTAGTCGATTCACAAATAAATGATCCTGTGAGTGAATCTTTTTTTTTTTTTTTTTTTTTTTTAAGTGTATCCAAAAAACCCCTTTAAACAGACTAGTGTTTAAATTTGATTCATGAAGAAAAATCTTCAAATTTCTTTAATTTTGGTGATTGAAAAAAATACAGCCAACCACTATAGCTGATTTATGAAAAAAATGACTCTAACGAACGGGTTCTTTTTAGTGAATAAAAAATGTGTAGCATGACCAATGTGGTCAGATTCACAAAAAGATTCCTATGAGCTGATTCATTTTTTTAGTGAATCCAAAACATACAGTGTGACCAGTCTAGTATAATTCATGAACAAATGACTCTCTTATGGGCAGTCCTTTTTAGG
>NW_024876592.1:0-1850 GCF_018340385.1 Cyprinus carpio
GAAAAACTCTAAAACTGCCAGATTAGAGTTTTACTAAGCATCCTAAATCAAGAAAACACAGATTAAGCTTTATCTGTGTTAAAATACAACCAAAACCTACCAAATTTAGTTCTGACAAGTGATCACTGTACGCGCACAACCCGTGGGGATGGCTCAGTTGAAGAACTGGTGTGTTGGAGAAGGCATAGACCCGGTGAAAGGCCTTGTTGGTTAAAGATGTACCTCCGGAAACTGAAGTTGGGTTCATTGAAAGAAACCTGCAGTTCACTGTTCAAAGACTTGGGAGAGTCAAGGTGAGAGGAAGAATGTATGACCCTCAGTCTCAAAGTTTAACCGTGCTATGTGAGTGCAGGGAGAAGGTGAATACAAAGGCCATTCCTCTTGATGTTGTTCCTGAGGGGTTTGCTATGACCTGGAGAATCTTTGGACCTTCTGAGCGGGAGGAAGAACCCCAAGCTCAGGCAGCCGGTGTGATGGCTCTCATACGTGCCATCACTGCTAGATTCCAGTTTTTTCTCCTATTCTCTCATGCATCCTTACTCCCTGAAGCTACTATCTGAGCAGCTAGATGTCCTGCAAAATGATGGGTAAGCATACACATGGTGACAACAATCTTTCAGGAAGACTGTGCACTCTTCCTCAGGGGTCATGCCCACACCCCCAGGAGAAGAACAGTTGGAAAACTGGGTTGAATTGCCAGACTTATGGATTGAAGAATAAGATCGCCCTGGAAAGAGAAAAGAAAATGAGAATACGGAAAGTGCGTGTAAAAGGGTCCTGCACTCGAAACTCTCCAAGCTGTCCGTTTCAACAACCCATCTGCATCCTCTATGGACTACATTGACATTCTCGAGACCACTTTTTAGCAAGCCCGAGGCCTGCTGTTGAACTTTACCATTTTACCTTCAGAATGTTGCCATCCAACACTCCTAGCGAGAAACTCTCTGAGTTCCTATGAGGCGTAGCAGAGAGTCCTAAATAAAGTTGTCCAAAAGGGTGGACTCCAGTCATCAAGCGGCAGACAGCTAACGCCTTGACCAACTCATTAAAGGGGGCCATCCAGGTCTGACATTATGATACTAAATCTCAGATTAAAGAGACCGCAGAGGCAAACCTCCCACTTTTCTCGAGCTGCTGAATGAGATAATGCCTGGAGGAGGAGCATGAAGTTTCACGCCGCATGAACTCCATCCACCCAAAGCCGCTCTACGCCTAAAAAGTGCTACTGTGACCTCTGACATAGAGTTAAAAGATTTGAAAGCCGAAATACACCAACTCCGGAAAGCACAAGTAAGTGAACTCTCTGCCCCCCACCGCCATGTCAAGTCACCTTTTCGGCGAAAGCACACTGTTTTCGGGTCACTCCGACGGCCAGAGAACCCAGAGAAGACAAGAGCGTTCAAGCTTTAAAGAAAGAAGTTGTCAAACTCCGAAAGCAGTCCTGTCATATCAGTCAAGCCTAAGTATAGTTCTGCTACTGAGGCCCTGCCACAAGAGACCCAGTCCACGATCCTAGCAGCCAAGACTACTACAGCCAGAGACCCAATTGATTTTTTGCTATACAGCTCGCGGTGAGAGCGGGCATTTTGCCAACAAGTGTACTTCTCGAGAAACTATCATAAAGTTATTCCAGAAACTGCTGCAAGCTCAAAAGAGGTCAAAGCAGAACCGCAAATCTGATATAGCGAAGCAAGAACCAAGACCACAAATGCAAGGTGTCAAGAAGAAGCTCAGTAAATGCACAGACCAACAGTTTACTTGAGGACTCGTGGGACCGCCTCCACTGCTCAGGTCAGGATCAATGGCAACCCCTGCACTGCGCTGATGGACAGTGGATCTCAAGTTACCAT
>NW_024876593.1:0-1469 GCF_018340385.1 Cyprinus carpio
TTTGAACTGTGCAGTCATGTGCTATCACTGTCAGTTACCAAACCCTCAGATCTGAATGATCCATTTCCTTTGCCAGCATATAAACTTAGGGGCAAGGACCTATGTTACACTTAAACATTATATCTTATGCTGAATGGATGACACTGAAGACATTTTCTTTATGTCAAAGGGAGTTCCAGGGAAATTCTGCAAAGAAGCTACTTACTTTGCTTTTCTACTCCTAAGACACAAAAATGCTTATTTTTGGAAAAATCACATCTGATTTTGTCCCTAAGTCTGTATCTTTGTCAGAAAGATGGGTGGGCACATCTTCCTCCAGAAGCTTCAGGAGATGAGCACAAAATATCTCATTCAACTTATATATTTCAAGTGTTCTGACAGTAGATCAAAGTGGGTTTTGTGAGAAACAAATCTGAAAAGTAATTCATAGTTTTTCTTAATCCCATCACATCAGGCAAGCTTCCTGAGAGTGAAGTAGATAAGAATGCTATCCTGTGTGAAGGTCTGCTCCCATGCACACACAGGATATTCAGTTCCAAGATTTATATACAAGTAATGGATTATAATTGACATTTATTTAACAGCAAAACCTATTCATAAGTGGCTCAAACACTTGATTATATGGAATTTATTTTATACCTTTGTATGTCATATAAGCAAAGATGAGTAGAACATTAAAAAATGAATAATGGTTTTCCAAAGAATTTTTCTCGTGATGATACAAAAAGAGAATTAAAAGACAATTTTTAGTGAACTGTCACTTTAACTTCAGAAAAACTAACTCCAACTTCTTAACGCTTGTAGAGACCTCAAATATGGAGGCAGGACAATACTCAGGAGTGATTGTCTGCTTTTGAAATGACATCAGAAAGATTATACTTCCTCAGAAACCACACAGACAGTTGACTCACTGTTGGAACAACTTGAAGAAAAGTTGGGATCTTCAGTACAAGTTCTCGCTCAGCTTGGAGGATTCAGACTTCAACAACCCCTTCAGAATCTTACTGATTACTGCTGACTTGCCAGATAAGCCTACCAAAGAAGATTGTCTCCATTTATGACGACACCCAACATCTAGCATCGGGCAGACACAGAGAGATCCTCTCTTGTGGCTTCTGATGATCATTCAAGTCATTTCCCGTCATTATGGAGTTTTATTATTACACTGGTGCCGAAACCCGGGAGGAAGGGGGACGCGCTGCCGAAGATCCCTTGCCGCTGGGGTGAATCCGCGGGGTGCCATGGAGCAAGGCTTAGCAGTCTGGCGCCGTGGACGCTCGAGGCGGTGGCTGGAGTGAGTTGCCGGGGACGGACGAACTCGCTGCCGGCCGCCCGTGATGTGTCCGTAAAGGGGGCGGAGGAGTCGGCGCCGTTCGCCAGGTGGCCGGAGCCTGCTGCCATCCGCCAAGAATGGGGAGGAGCAGGGAAAAGGGGGACTCCTGCCGGCTGCCCGAAACCGGGGGAGCCGT
>NW_024876594.1:0-1593 GCF_018340385.1 Cyprinus carpio
ATCTGATTGACCAGGCATTTTGGGCGTCACCGTTTTCGTCCCCGGCCGAGGGCTGATGGAGGTTGTACTAGCATGACTGGAAATAGCTGCCTGTAGGCAATACTTGCTAACTTCCATTTCTGAAATCAGCTTCCTACTTTCATTGGGACTCTGCTGACTATCCTACACACCCAACAGGTGAGGCTAGAGGTGCGTGCTTTAGCACTTTTTCTTTTTTTCTGCCATAGGTGCAGATTTTGTGATGCTTCTTGCGTTTAAAGCCATTTGAACAGAGATGCTCATGGCTAGGCAGTGGATCAACAGCACAGCGAGCAGGCTCGTTGGTCTAGGGGTATGATTCTCGCTTTGGGTGCGAGAGGTCCCGAGTTCAAATCAGCGGACGAGCCCTTGGTGAGGCTTGGTCACACTGAAGCTCTTTGCTCTCTTTAGTGTCATAGGCGATCATGAAATTTTGTGCAGCATATTGGGAAGAATATCGTTCAGTATCCGGCGGTTAGCTCAATTCGTTGGGCGTGGTGCTATGCGCCAAGGTCGCCGGGTTGCGATCCCCCATGCGGGCCATCCTCTCTTGTTCTCTGGGAGCTCAGCTCTGCTCCTCTCAGAAGTGAGGGGTGCTCTCATGTAAATCCCTGCTGGTTAAGCCACTGGTGTTAGCACTCTGGACTTTGAATCCAGTGATCCGAGGTTCAAGTCTCGGTGGAACCTGTGTGTTCCCTTCTTACGCGGCCGGGGAAAGCAAAATAAAAGCACAAGTTTAGAGCTTCTTCTGGCAGGCCCAATGGTGACATCTGGCCCTGCGGCGTGATGGTGAGATCTCTTGCTCGAGAAGGGGGAGCTAGCAGCTGCCACAGCTTGCTCCATTGAGCATTCGCATGGATGATAATTGGTAGCACTCCTGGCACTGTCCATGCGATCCGAGTTCAAATCTCGTGTGTGCCTGCTTTTGCCATGAATGTGGCCAGGACCAACTTACTTCGAAACACTTTTTGTCGGGTCAGTGAGTCCCTCAAAAGCTCAGTTATGGGAGCATGGCTTCATAAGGAGCATCAAAGCTCATTCTGTCTAGTTTAAGGAAGTTAGCGAAAAGGCATAGATCTCTGTGTAGAATGCGGTCATCGAATCTACCGCATACTCCTCTCCATGCTAAGCTAGGTCGCTTAACCATTGAGGCTAATTCCGCACTGGTCCGTGGGCCGATGTCCATCCCTGTCAAAAGACTCCATGGAGGGGCGTTTGCTATTGTGCGTGCAGGTGCTGTGGCAGGGCGTTCGAGGGGGGCTCCAAAGAAAAGAGGCCATGCACTCCACCTCGCCGGCTGACATCTTTTGCAGTGGCCACCCACCTTTAGCCAGAGTTAACTGAAAGATCGTGCTTTTTGTTTAGCAAAAGGCCCTTCACTTGAAGTACTTTCTCCCCAGTATATGTGTGGACTCTTGTAATGCATACACCACCTGTGGATCACTCCAGGTCAAAGCTGACCAACCTCTCCTTTCTGTTTCCCACTCTCAAAGGGACATCTGGCTTTGTTGGGTGTTCTCCCTAAGCTCTGGAAGGAGTCCCCCTCACTTATGTCAGGTCCACTTTGTTTTATAT
>NW_024876595.1:0-1808 GCF_018340385.1 Cyprinus carpio
ATTTTAATGAGAAATGTGTTTAAAGAAAAAAGAGATGTGTATATTGTGAGTGCACTGTACATTTTTTTTCAGTGTGTTACTGAAATATGCTTTTGATATTGAGAGCTCTGACATTAATTGTAATTTTCTGCCTTGTTTTGCAAGGTTGGGTTTTTTTTTTTTTTTTGTTGGTTTCTTTTCTCTTTTCTCTCTCTTCTTTGTTTATTGATGTTCCTGAGAGCAATGCTGATTCTGGATCTGGAGTTTTGTTGACGTTTGGGAGAATTGTTTCTGCTGTCCATCGAGAGAGAGAGACACAATACGGTTGCAGAAACTGGCGAGCCATCCCCATTTCATAGAATCTGGAAGTTGTTCATCACACTGGTAGGAAATATTGTGTAAACCTGTTTTTTTACTTTTTGGACACATTTTTTGCTAAGCATCGAAACTCTTTTCACTCAAGGATCTGAGTATTTTTGTTTCCCACGTTGGACATTTATTTCAAAGGACTAAGTATTTGCTTTGGACTGATACCTTTTCATCTGGTTATTTACCTGTGCATTTTTGTTGTTTACTTTCTGTTGAGTTTTCTGAAAGAGTGTAAAACATTGTTGGTTATTTTAAGAGTGAAACTTTGAATTTACATTTTCAAGAGTGTGAAGTTGTATCAAACCAAAGAGTTATATATATTATATCATAATCTCATTAAACTATAGATAAATAAGTATAAAATAAATATAAATATATAATTAATATAATCAAATAATAGATAAACATATTAAGAGGTATTTAGGAGCTTTACATAAAGGGAGAGTTAAAGTGACTACTGTAAGTAGTTATTTCCATTAATTGAAAAGTGTTTGGTTCACTTGAGATTTACCATTGTCTATTCAAATTGTTATTCTTTGCTCTTTCAAACAATCAAAAATCTACATAAAAATACTTACCTTTTCCAGAAGTTGTTGTTGTGTTCTTTTCTCCTGCTGCAATCCTGACTCCTGAGCTTAACGAGTCTTCTGATCCGGCCCCACACATACAACATAGAAGTAGCTGTGAAAACCAAATTATTTCTTCGCATTCTGCTTCTTCTCAAGGGGTGTTACAGGGGAAATTTTTGGCGAAGCCAGCCAGGAGTCTTGGTTGCAAACAAGAGTCTGTGAAAGAACCAGAGAAAAATAAACCTGTGAGCTCCTCAGAAACTTAATCTTTAAAAGCAAAAAGATGGAGATAGTGAAACAGGAAAACGCTAATGTAGAGAGCATACTTTTGATTGAAGGCCTTAACGCTTGCTGAGAGTTGGATTAAATGAAATAGAAAAAATATTTGCAAAAGATTTGGCTCCAATAAAGCAAAAAATCTCATAATTGACTCGACCAGAGTCTGAGTTCCATAGAAATGCTATTGTTGAATACAGCCACAACTCAGCGATCCAGAAGTTACTTCCCCTTCTACCCCTTGGACTCCTAGGCAGTCTTTCTCTTAGACCCCTGAAGCTGTCACTTTCCGTGTCCGTACCATTCTTCCTTCTGCATACACTAAGCCCAATTAGTCGCACCACAGAAGGGTATCTTGAAGAATTAAGAGCCATTGCCAAAGAAAGTGGGAGGCCTTTTCAGGAGTGTCCTGGCAGGGAAGAATTCTGGAGAAAATCGCAGATACTCATTCTGTCAACCCTCCCTCCCTGCAAACAGATGCTCAAGATATTGAGAATATTAAAGCCCAACCAAGAGTGAGATTTCACCTTTGTGTCCCCACCTGTTTCGAGAGTCACTACGGAGGATGTTAGTGTACCCACCAGTCTCACATTTCCTGTAAATATCATAGACCCA
>NW_024876596.1:0-1451 GCF_018340385.1 Cyprinus carpio
TTTTCCAATATTAAGATTGTTTGTAACATCTTAACTGAAATGTTTTTTGCAATGTTGAAAACAGATTTCAGTAAGTTTCTTAGTTTTATGATCATGAACTAATGTTTGAGTTTATATGCATAAGACGCTCATTTTAGCGCTTCTGTGAACAGTAACACTCTGTTAGTGCAACTAAGCAAATGAACAGAAAGAAAGCAGACAATTGCTGAATACCTTCTTTCTCTGTTAGTGAATGATGCCAGGATAACATTAAAGGATTCCAACATTAAGGTTGTTTGTAACATCTTAAATGTAATGTAATGCTGAAAACAGATTTCAGTAAGTTTCTTAGTTTTATGATCATGAACTAATGTTTCAGTTTCTATGCATAAGACGCTCATTTTAGCGCTTCTGTGAACAGTAACAATGTGTGTGTGTGCAACTAAGCAAATGAACAGAAAAAAAAGCACACAAGTGCTGCAAACATTCTCTCTCTGTTAAAGGATGATGCTTTGTACAAATTGAAGACTAAATCTTGCCCACATTATAGTTGTTTCTAACATCTTTAAATGAACTGTTTTTGCAATGCAGAAAACAGATTTCAGTGAGTTACTAGTTTTATGATCTTGAACTTATGTTCGAGCAACTAAGTAGAAAACGCTTAGTTTAACTCTTTTGCAATGCAGAAAACAGATTTCAGTGAGTTAATGGTTTTATGATTTTGAACTTATGTTTGAGCTTCTAAGCAAAAGTTAGTTTATCGCTTCTGTGAACAGTAACACTCTGTTAGTGCACCTAAGCAAATGAACAGAATGCATGGACGCACATGCAGAATACCTTCTTTATCTGTTAGAGAAAGTTGGTTTATGCACTGTTAAGACTAATGCTTTGTCACCTGAAAGTTGTTTCTATCATGTGAAATGAAATGTCAATAGCAATGCAGAAATACAGATTTTAATGCGTTAGTTGTTTTAAGCTCATGAATTTGTGTTAGAGCTACTAAGTATAAAAACGCTTAGTTTAACTCTTCTGTGAACTGTAACACTCTGTTAGTGCAACTAAGTAAATGAACAGAAAGAAAGCAGACAATTGCTGAAAACCTTCTTTCTCTGTTAGTGAATGATGCTTTGTACCAAGATAAGATTAAAAGGTTTTCCAATATTAAGATTGTTTGTAACATCTTAACTGAAATGTTTTTGCAATGTTGAAAACAGATTTCAGTAAGTTTCTTAGTTTTTTATGATCATGAACTAATGTTTGAGTTTATATGCATAACTGTTAGTGCAACTAAGCAAATGAACAGAAAGAAAGCAGACAATTGCTGAATACCTTCTTTCTCTGTTAGTGAATGATGCCAGGATAAGATTAAAGGATTCCAACATTAAGGTTGTTTGTAACATCTTAAATGTAATGTTTTTGCAATGCTGAAAACAGATTTCAGTAAGTTTCTTAGTTTTATGATCATGAACTAA
>NW_024876597.1:0-1677 GCF_018340385.1 Cyprinus carpio
AACTCGGCACTGTAGCCAGCCATGATGTCTGTGGATGTTGTGGAGCAGAGATATAAGCAATTTATATGGCTAAATGGTTGCTAGGTGCTCTAAAATGGTTGCTGGGTGTGTGCCGGCGGCGGCTTTATGGGGTGATATTTAAAGACTATTCATTAGCATGAGTCAAAAAACCAACCCCTTGTCTCTCTATGATATTCTGATGCTGAGATAAATGTCTGCAAAACGGTTGCTAGGTACTCTGTTTGGTTACTAGTGAGCGGTGTCTGTAGCTGCCAATGATGATACCTCCAAAGGCTGCTTTTGACAGTATAAACCAAACCCCATGTCTGCATACATTGTTCTGATGCAGAGATATAGATGCTTGCGCTGATAGTTGCTAGGGGTACTTTCTGTTTGGTTGCCTAGGGAGTGGCCTGGCAGCTCCCCAATAAATGATACTCCAAAGGATGCTTGACAATAAGCCAACCCCCAGCTCCCTACGCCTTTTTTGATGCAGAGAGATGAACGATAGAAACCATCCCCTTATGGCTTTATGACATTCAGATTTGAAGATATCACTGTATGCTTTGGGTTGCTAGAGGTTGCTTCAAATGGTTGCTAGAGGCGTGGCTATATGAAGTCTTGAAGGTGATTAAGTGATTGGTTGTTTGCTGCCCTGAGTCAAACGAGCCCCACCCTCATGTTTCTATGACACTTCTATCCAAAGATATTAATTTGATATTTTTTCAATGGAAGTCAATGGAGCTTGTTACTAAGGGACCCTAAATGGTTTGCTAGGGCGTGGCTTGACTGCTTCACAATGATCTTGACAGACTGATTGGTTGCCTGAGTAAAATGAGAGCCCACCCCATGTCTCTATGACATTGTGATCCAGAGTTATGTTCAATGCAAAACTCCTAGGTAAAGTACCATAGTAGGAAAAACGCACTGTTTCATGGGCGATCCCTCACCATAGTATGTCTATGGGGCAACTTTGGGGGGCTCTTGCGCCCCAGGGGTACAACTTATACCCCACTGCGGGTATGTTCTCGCACAGCCTGATAGCCTCTCCAAATGTGGTGATTCACATGTTTCTGCTAAATTTTCTCTCGAGCTACGATCCGCCAAAGTTGGCCGCAATGCATTGTTCCAGCGATTTTTTTCGGCTATTTTGCCCGGTGCTGCTAACATCGTATCACCGGACGCTTTATAAAAGTCATAGCACACCATTCCCCGAATAGGCCGCACGCGATTTGACACCTCTTTGCCCATGTTTGCTGACAAAAAACGCGGACTAGTTACGCCACTAAATTCCAGTACGGAATCTAATAAGAAGAAAAAGAAGAATAATAAGTATGTGAGAATTTCCTGAAGAAAATGAAAGGGTGCTGCAAGCGGCAAAACCCGCCCTCTGTTGCTTAGGTCTTTTTTATAGAGTTCATAGCCTGATTTATCTCTTAGCTAATCACTCAGCATGTTGGAATCAGTCTCCAGCAGCTGAGTCAAAAAGACCAACCGCCATGTCTGTACGATGTTCTGATGCAGAGATATAGGTCTTGCAAAATGGTTGCTAGGGTACTCTGTTTGGTTGCTAGGAGTGGCCTGACCGCTGCCAATGATGATACCGGGTGCTTGACAATATAAACCAACCCCCATGTCAGTACCGGATGTTCTGATGCAGAGATATAGGTCTTGCAA
>NW_024876598.1:0-1392 GCF_018340385.1 Cyprinus carpio
CAACAGATTTTAAGGCCAATATTTCAGTTATAATCCTACCGCCACCTGCTGGCGACAGGAAGATACTTGTTTTAAACTAACTTAAACATGCAATATCTGGTCTGCCCAAAGTTCTTGTGTTTGATATGGGTCCTGGCCTGAACTCATCTTTAGGCCAATATTTGTTTATAGTCTTAAGCGCCACCTGCTGGCAACAGGAAATTATTTCTATTACACTTCTTAAACATGCAATGTCTGATCACCACAACTTTGCATGACACACGGTGGGAATCCGCAGCCTGAAGACATTTACATCGCCAGATGTTCAGTTTATAATCATGCATGCACCAGTTGGCAGCAGGGAATGTAATAACAAATGTTTACCTTTTATGAGCATATGGCCGAGCGTTAAGCTGTTACTCCCTATGGCCACGGGTGGTGAGTGAGGCCCAGCCCGGTCTTGAGGCCCTTTCATGCGCTGCCTGCAGCTTGTGAGGGCTTGAGCACCGATGGTGAGACCCTCTTATCTACTTTGTTTTATTATTAGGGCGAGCACCGATGGTGTGAGGACCTGCTATTACTGCCGTTTATTCTTCTTCTTCTTCTTCTTCTTCTTCTTCATCTTCTGGAGTCTTCTTCTTCTGGGGGGCCTAAACATGCTCCAAAACTCGCGAGGAAACTTTGCACTACGCATCAGAACTATGGCGAAAAATTTACATCTGATATGGGTTTCCAGAAGTGGAATTTTGCTGGCAAAATGGCTGCGATAAGCTTCACCTATTAAATTTCAACTGGAGGCGCCTCAGAGCACAAGCCAATGCGTATGCATGAAAAAAAAGTGGCACACACGCGGTAGCACATCAATTACCTACAAAAAAGACTCTTGAGGCCACTATCCGCAACCCAAATAGGAAGTCGGTTATTTTTAATTTCCTGTAGTAAATTTGTGCAGCATTTTGTCATTTGCACGCCTTGTATTTTGACCTAACCTCCTCCTACAGTTTTAATCGATTGTCTTCAAATTTGGTGAGGTCATCATAAGACCTTTGTGATGTTAAATTGCGAAGGTTTTGAGTTTTCGTCAAGGGGTGTGTCCCTGGCGGCCTGACAAAGTTTGATGTTTACGCCCGTGCTGAAACCCAGGAAGTTGCCAGTCAGCTCAGGCAACGCAAACCTGTCCCGCTCCTTTGGAAAACTTCACATGGTAGCCGATATAGGTGTTCCTATCCTGAACAGACACCCGCTAGCAACACTTAGCTAAGTGCTAAAGCATGCTACTAATGCAGTGAAAAAGGAAGTTGCTGTAACTCAGGCCAGCAATGTCCGATCTGCCCCAAACTTCAAACGTTTGACAAGAGTCCTGTCCTGAACACATCAACATGCCCGTATTCGGTTATAGTCATAGCGCCACCT
>NW_024876599.1:0-1870 GCF_018340385.1 Cyprinus carpio
TTGGTTGGAATACGAGCTCCAGATCCAGGAGGATATAGCACAATATCGCTTGAGAAAGGACACTGGATCTAAGCCCAAAGACTCCAATATGACTGTCAAGTCGTCACCTAAAGCTTCAGTCCTCATGCTGGGGGCTGAACCCAAACCGGTTAGGGAGCCAGCCAGATCCACTCCTCCAACCAGTCTAGATGCAAAGAAGTTCTGCCCATTCTGTGAGAACTACAAGCACACTCTGAATAATTGCGCAAATTTCAAACTGCTCAGCGCCACCCAGAAACGTAACTGGATTCAGGACAACAACCGATGTTGGCGATGCGGCAGAGAACACAGATCAGCTGAATGTGATTTGAAGATGTGCTGTAAAACATGCAACAGCAGACACCTGCGTGCTCTGCATGATGTCAGCGAGAGAAGTTTAGCCAAGACTGACAAAGCTGAGAGAAGGCCTGACCAGGTGAAGTCCAGTGAGAGCAATCCTTTGTCCGTACCAAGTGCAGACCAAGTGCTATACATTGGCAAGCCACCGCAGGGCCATCGTGTGCTTCCTCAAGGTCAGTAAAGCTATCCTCCGCCACAGGACCAAACCTAGAGACATATGCTGTGCTAGACGACGGTTCCGAACGCACTTTGCTCTCCTTCCAACCGGTCCAACGCAACTGACTTAGCCAGCCTGAGGATTTGCCCCCGTACAGTTAGACAGGAGCTGCATGCTTCACGGGCGGCTAAGGTTCCATTTAGCATCTCTCCAGCCTGTTCTCCAGCCATGGTATACACACATCCAAGGGAGCCTTCTTGTTCCACTCAAGCTCGGCTAGGCCAGCACACATCGCATCCCGGCCAAAGCACCGCAGAGCAAATACAGACATTTGAAGAAGCTTTCTATCCCTTCAGCCTGCTGACATTGTCCCGCCATTGCTCATTCATTCAGACCACCCTCACTTCAGGACTCCTGCTGAGCCAGTCATCTTTGGTCCCCTCTATGCAATCAAGCTGCTGTCCGCGACCTGCCCTCTGAAGGACGCTGCAAGGTCCCATCAACAATCCAAAGCAGTACCTTATCGAACAACGCTGTCTTCTTTCACCACCTTCGGGCCGTCTTCCAGCTGACATCTACCAGCATGTCGTAAAAGGCTTTGGCAGCTGGATCGCCCTCCCCATGGCGCAGCGAAAAAGGCCAAAGTAATGAGGTCAATGACAGGACAAGGAGAGGCCCTTGAATGCTTTGGATAAACAGGACGGTGCGAAAATACGTTAATGGTGTCCACCGCTATGCCACTCCTCTCTTCTCCGCTGGAAGAACTTTCCCCCCAGCTCTGGCGCGACCAAAGGAGGCAGTAATTTCCTCAGCTCCGATCACGGAAAGGCGGGCGTCGTCTGTAAACCCTGAGATGGCCCAAGTCTACAACGCAGAGATCCAGAGACTTGAACAGGCTGGTTATGTATGCTTAAACTACCCCCCTGGCACAGAGAACACCTCAAGTAGCTGGTGTACATCCCTCACCATCTTGTCGAACACAATGGCAAGCACAGAGTGAGCTTTAATTGTTTCTTTTCCAGTACAGCGCCACTGACTTTGAACAAACTCCTGCTCCCCTGGTCCAACCCTTGGTCCACCACTCCTTTCAGTTCTCCTGCGATTCAGAGAACATTGTGTGGCCTTCAGCAGTGACATACGGGGGATGTTTCATCAGGTCAGGCTCCTTCCAGAGGATGAGCCTCTCCTTCGCTTCCTCTGGAGGGAGCTCAGCGTGATGAACAACCTACAGTCTACCAGTGGAAGGTGCTTCCCTTCGGCACTACCTGTAGCCCCTGCTGTGCTACATATGCCCTACAGAAGCATGTCACCGACCATACTCATCCAGCTGATGCA
>NW_024876600.1:0-1865 GCF_018340385.1 Cyprinus carpio
TCAAATCGGAGCACAACAAGCTCACTGGTCTCCAGTTCTTAATTTCCTGAAGGTCACCTTTCTTGGGTAGGAGAGTGATCACAGCTCTCCTACAGCTCACTGGTAAGAGACCTTCAGGCTATGCTCTCATTGAGAACATCCAAAAAATCCTCACCCAACACCTCCCAAAAGGCTTTATAAAACTCAATCGGGAGCCCATCAATTCCTGGAGCTTTTCCACTCTCCATAGTCTGCAGTGCTTTCCAAAGCTCTTGTGCACACAAAGGCTTCTCTAGTGCCTCCTTTGACTTTTTTGGAAGCTTCGGTAAACCTTGATAAAAACTGGAAGACATTTCTTCATCATGTTTATATTCACTCCCATACAGATCCTTATAAAACTTTACAGCCCTTTGTCTTATTTCAGACAGCGCTGTAAGCTCTTGCCCGTTCTCCGATCGCAAGGAGTGAATGTATCTACTCTGGCCATTCTTTCTTTCCAAATTAAAAAAGAATTTGGATGGGGCATCCCATTTGTGTTAAATTTTGGTAGCGTGGCCTAACCAATGCACCTTTTTGCTTTTCAGCCCTGCCCAGGTTTGCAGAACCATCCTTTTTGGACTTGAGAACTTATCAACACCATTTTTGTCCTCCAGTGGACTCAATATTGTTTGCACCTCTACAATTTCCTCTTCAAGTTCTTTTTCATTTTTTGTGTGATATTTTTAGAGACATTGAAAAGTATACTGTTGACATAATAACTTGGTTTCAACTTCTTCCAAACATCCCACCATTATTTTAAATTGATGTGTGCACTTCTTTCTTAGTTTAAATTCTTCCAAAAAAGTGAAAAACCTCTCTTTTTAAACTTTGCATCACTCACCAAAGATATTAAAATGCCAGTAGGTAACTCTTTGACCTTATATTTGATATGTAAACATTTTAGCTAAATAAATAATAGCATGATCAGAATCTAGAAGGGACTAACTACTACAGCTTTTGGATTAACATTAAAATGGATATTTAAAAAAACAGTAGAATCTATATCTAATCTGGTCAAAGAAAGTCGTGGAAAATTCCTTGAAGATGCAACCATGTATATTGTTTATCATTTCCTGCTTAAACAAACGTCTCCTATATGTCACACAGCTTATGTGGTTTTCAATCAATAAAGTGCATGGAAATGACTTGAAGTTGTATAGTCTCGAATATTGATTTCCCCGGCATTTAGTACACACTCCCTCAGTACAATTAAATCTCCTCACCCAAAAACACATATTCATCTGAATGCATCTCGCAAAATTTCATTAAGTGATTATTAAGCAAAAGTCAAACTTCATACCACTATTAGTGCATATACATTTAATAAACACCACATTAAATTTTTCAAACTGTGCACTCCAGACAAAAAATTAGTCTAACAGCAATTTCTTGCTCAATTTCTAAAAAGAACAGGAGTGAAATGTGTAGCAAAAAGCACAGCTACCTCCCCTAGAAGAACTCATGTGAGTCTCCTGAATAAACATCACATCAATTTTCTTTTGTCTTATTAATTCAAATAACAATGCCCTTTTATAAGCATCTCGTGCACCATTAATATTAAGAGAGCCTATTCTCACCACACTCATCAAGAAGAATGAGAGAAGGATTACACACAAAGCAGCTTTCAACATGTAAAGACAGAGAGAACTACATTGTTTCAAACCCATCCTCTGCCTGAAGTTCTGATCTTAGTTTAGCAATAATTTTCCTTAATCTATATACTTCTTGAACGGTGAACTTTTCTTCTCCCTCACTCCCTCATCAACATCACAACAGAATCAACAAACATTTTACGATCAGGAAAAGAGTCTGTAACCTGCACATTTTTCACATTTTTTGATCTTTGT
>NW_024876601.1:0-1143 GCF_018340385.1 Cyprinus carpio
GAACAGTGAGAAATATGCATTTAAAGTCGAAAATATAAGTGCGGAATATGTCAAAGTCATTTATATGTGCCAATTTTCCTGTTGCCAGCAGGTGCGGCGCTATCATTATAATGGAATATTGGCCTTCAGATGTTGTTCAGGCCAGGACTCTTTTCGAACATGTGAAGTTTGGGGGAGAGATCAAACATTTTATGCCTGAGTTACACCAACTACCTCTTCCTTTGGCAGACATAAAATTGTGTCCTGGCGCCATGAATACCTTTAACAAAAAACTCCAGATCTCCACAATTCACTATTGCAAAAGGCCTTTAGACTAGACAGACCAGAAAAAAATATTGATGTCATAAAATTTCTAGGGAGTATGTAGTAGATCGTTACAGGCGTAAAACGCTTGAAAGGCACTTCCTGTTTGCCAGCAGGTGGCGCTATGGCTATAACTGAATATGAGCCGCGTAAAAAGGTCTTTTTCAGGTCAGAAGTCATATCTAACATGAAAGGTTTTCACACCCGATGGAATATTGGCCTTCAGATGTGTTCAGGCCAGGAATCTTATCAAACATGTGAAGTTTGGGGAAGAACGAGGACATTTATGCCTGAGTTACAACATCTTTTTATTCCCATGGCGAGACATCGAACTTTGTGGCGGCGCCATGGACACGCCCTTTTAACTTGAAAACTCAAGATCTTCACAATTTAACATCGCACAGGCCTTTAGAATAGAGTGACTGAAAAAAAAAAATTTATGTCATAAAATTTCTCGGGTAGTAGTTTGTTACAGTGTAAAATATGTCACTTCCTGTTGCCAGTAGGTGGCGCTATGACTATAACTGAATATGGGCATATCAATCTGTTCAGGTCAGGAGTCTTATCAAACATGTGAAGTTTGTGGCAGATTGGACATTGTATGTCTGAGTTATAGCAACTTCATTTTTCATGGCGAATCATCGAAATTCGGTCAGGCCGCCACGGACACGCCCTTCAACGAAAACTCAAGATCTTCGCAATTTAACATCGCAAAGGCCTTTAGATTAGGCATACCAAATTTGGTGTTGATCTGAATAAATCTCTAGGAGGAGTTCGTTAAAATACAAGGCATGCAAATGACAAAAATGATGCAAAATTTGCTCATAAAATTAAAATAAC
>NW_024876602.1:0-1264 GCF_018340385.1 Cyprinus carpio
ACAATGCATTTCATGTTTTAGATACAACTTTGTTGTGGGCAAGCTTTAGTGTCTAATTGCATGAACCACTTTTTCTTACAGAGAAGAGGTTTTCAGCATTTGATCTTGCATTCTCTTCTTCTTAGTTGCACTAACTTCGTGTTCTGTTCAAGAAGACTAAAAAACGCTCCTGTGCTAAGAATCTCTAAAAACTTATCGAAAAAACTCCATTAAACTGTCTTTCTGCATTGACAAAATTGCATTTCATGTTTTAGAACACTTGTTGTGGCAAGCTTTATTCTAATTGCATAACCAGCTTTTTCTACAGAGAAGTAGGTTTTCAGCATAGTTGGCCTACATTCTCTTACTGGCTTAGTGCACTTAACACAGTTACTTTTCACAGAAAACACTAAAAATAAGCCTCCAGGGCTGAACAATTCTTAAATACCTTGAGGATTTAAAACGCCTGACACGGTACAAATAGTCTTTTTGCATTGCAATTACTTATTTCATTTCATGTTCAACAACATTTAATTTCTGTTGATGTGGAACAGTCTTTAGTCTTCACATTGCCACAAAACCAGCTTTTCACCAGAGAGAAAAGTCGGTTTTCAACATTACGTGGCCTTAAATCTCTTCTGGCTTAGTTGCCATAATAGTGTTACTGTTCATAGAAAGCAACTAAAATCAGTTCCAGTGATTAGAAGCTTAACAGAACTTTAATCAACACAAAAAAACTCACCCATTAATCTCTGTCTTTCCTGCATTTGTAAACAAAAATGGCCATTTCATGTTTTTGGAATACAGCTTTTATTTGTGGAGACCAGAAACTAGTGAGTCCTAGTGCATGAACCAACTTTTTCTTACACAGAGAAAGTAGGTTTTCAACATAAAGTGGCCTTAAATTCTCTTTGCACGAAGCAGTTGCACCTAGCCTATTGTTAATGTTTATAGAAGCACTCCACCAAAATCAGTCATCCAGTGCTGAACATTCTTAAATAGCTTGAGTAATACAAAACAACTAACACGTTAATATCTGTTTTTTCTGCATTGTAAAACAACTCAATGCCATTTCATGTTTAGATACAATAGCATTATTTGTAGGGCGAAGCCTTTAGTAGTCTAATTGCATGAACCAACGCTTTTTCTTACCGAGAAAAGCAGGTTTTCAGCATTCCTGATCTTGCATTCCTCTTCACATTTCCTTAGTTGCACTAGCTACGTGTTGCTATTCATAGAAGGACTAAAATACATTTCATGTTTTAGAAACATCTCTGTTGTAGGC
>NW_024876603.1:0-1932 GCF_018340385.1 Cyprinus carpio
CATTCCCAAACCATCTCGTTTCTTTTAAAAACCCAAGGGTGACAGATGAACATCCAAAAGTTCCCCGGACCAAGGAACAAAAGGGTGGTAGCCCCGGTATGCTCCCGGAAAGGTGTTAGAAAGTTTAGCGTAAGGAGTTTCTGGTGGTACTCTGCCCAGGGAGGTAATGTTCTGGTTGGTCATGGCACAATGACCAATTGTGATTCCTTTATTTTATGTTCTGTCTGCCTATTACTCTAAGGGAAAATGTCAGAGAAGAGACTCACTGATAAACCCCGAAGGAGCAGTGGTGATGGCTGGTGCACTGTGAACTATGTGGAAAAAATCCACTATGCCAGACCTTGAAGTGCCCTTTCTGCAGCATCATCCCATGCCCACATGGAGGTGCCATGATCATGCAAAGCATCTGTGCAAAGGATCATGGGGGCCTGAAGTGTCCATCAGTTATACCTTTCGAAATCCTTCATTCCGAATGGCCCTTTGAATGGCCAGTTTTGGTTTGGAACAACACTTCAATATGGCGGCTTGATTGTTTTCACTCCAAAGTGCCCTTTAGAGGGCGATATATCCGTTTTGGAATGCACTGCACGATTGTTGATTTATGGTGGAGCCTGGTGATACTGTGACACACAACCAGACTAGTTGGAAAAAACATTTTGGTGGAATACTGTGAGGATTTTTATTTACATCAGAGTAAATTCACATTTCTTAGTATCTGTGACACAGAAGATCACATGGAATAAATGTTATTCCTTAGCTGACTTAAAAAAAATACCAAAGCAAATAAAAAAAATACTGTGTTTAAAAAAAAAAAAAAAAAAAAAACATTTTAAGCAATTTGAACCATTTACCTTCTGAGGAGATTCCTGATTCTGACTGATATCGCCAAGACTTTTTGTGTGCCCTCTTTTTATGTGTTGTGTCCTCTGTTTCGATATTAGATGTTTCTGTGACAAGCTGGCATTTTTGCAAGGCTTTGGTATACGAGTCTGGAAAATATTTGATTTCAAATAGTTATTTATCAACATGAGAATAAAAGACAATACTTTACTTAGACCTGAAATACTATCATATTATTACCTGTTTGTATGGAATTTTCTTTAATGATAACCGCCTCCACTTTTTTGCTTGTCGAACAATGCTTTATTTCTCACCAGCTGCCTTGTGTTTAAAAAAAAGCGTCCAAAAAAGCAAATGGTTCCCCTGTAAACAAAAAAACAAAAAAAAAAAAGAAAAGGGCTTTGCATTACCAGCTGGGTTTTTTTTTATGTTGTTAGTTACTGTATAAAAGTTTTGTATATAAATACTTTGGTGGTTTCCCTCCAGCCATGTGGCTGGGGACACTCCACAGAATTGCTCATCTGCAAAATCTCTACCACTGAGAATGTCTCTGTTTCCATCTGTTAAAAACAAAATAAATAAAAACAAATAAATACTTCAGGCCCTGTGTGTGTGTGTGTGTGTGTGTGTGTGTGTGTGTGTGTGTGTGTGTGTGAGGCTGCGCTCAGTGCCGGGATCCTGACTTCTGGGGCCCTACACAAAACTTTATGGGTGGGTGAGGGGGTGTTGGCGTTATGAATGAATGAAATGTCTTTGTCCATGTTCACTACGTCTCAAATCTCGCTCATGGACAGTGCTGAGAAACAGTGTCTCTGTGCTTGCACACTGTGTGACATACACGTTACTTTGTTTCACAAAATTTTTACATAGAAAGGGCGTAAACTTAAATTTTTTCCATAATCACTGGCCAAATAATAATAAAAAAAAAATTACATCATCTTTGAGAGCAAGGGGTCCCCCTGGTGTCTCGGGGGCCCTACGCAGCTTGTGTACTTTTGCCTATAGGGATGGAGGGGCAGAGCTGAGGGGCTGCATGCTTGTGGTAGACATAGCCTCTAAGAAACCGCCTCAAAGGGTTTGATCTTCCCATTT
>NW_024876604.1:0-1448 GCF_018340385.1 Cyprinus carpio
GCCTAATGCTGTCAATCAAACTGTTCACAAATATTCACAAATAAGTTAAAAACTTACTTTTGCAAACTAGTCATAGGTTTTTCTCTTAACTTCATCAAAACCACTACAGAACGATTCTCGACTCTCAGATCAATAATTATCAAAAAAATGTTGAATTTTTGCTGCTTTAAGCTAGCTATAAATGTTTGTTTTTAGAAAGGGCGTACAAGTACCCATTGCCTATCAAACCTAAATGAAAACTCAAAGGTTTACGAAAGTGGGCGAAAACATGTGTCAGATGACTCTGAACAAGCATGCAAAGCTTAATGGAAATCGAACCATAGGTAGCTATCCCACAGCGGAAAAGGCCTCAAAAACACAAGATTTATATGGTAAATGTCGCCACTAGATGGCAGCGGAAGACTACTCAATAAGGCCTATTCAGCTAACTTAATCAGCAATTGCTCAAAGGTTTGATGGATTCATGTGCTTAAACATTATATCACTGTTATAATATTTTAAATCTCATTCTAGGTCAAAGTTACTTGATTTTGTTCATACAGAAATATTAGTTTTTCTGATTTTGTCAGATTATATGATTAGAGTGAAACCAGAAAATGACATCTAAACTCATAAAGAAACACTTGCAATAAGTTTTGTATCACCTATCACTTATTTTAAATATGAACATGTGTGTGCATGTATATCTGTGTATGTGTGTATTTGTGTACGCGTGTCTATGTGAATATGCTTATAGAGCATTAATATACAAGTTTAATCATTTAATTTCAGTGTGTGTTGTGTGTCTGTGAGCCTATTCTACATTTTGGATGTGTTTAACTGTCAGCCATACATCAGGTTGGCCGACCACCTCAAAGTTTGAACACCAAGCTTAAAGTGCTTGAACCCGGTCCAAGCAGCACACAGCGTGAAACCCTACTGATATATTATTGCAGCTAATTGTTAGATTTTTAATGTATATATTATTATTCTTCTGCCCCTGAAACTGATCGTGCAGACCAAACCGTAAGGCCTAGAGACTTGAAACTTGGCCAGATTGTAGAGCTCACTCTGGGGAGAACTCTATCAAAAGTCTCACCCCAACGTAAGTTTAACGTGGGCGCTTAAGAAAAGCAAAAAAACAAAAAATTTCTGTGACATTTTTTGTCCGCTAGTCGTCAAACCGCTTTGATCTGAGTCTCAAAAACTTTACATCGTTGAGTAATCTTTGGGCCAACCCAACAAAAGTGTAGTCCCAAATTTTGCTCTTCACGGACACACGGTTTTTCCGCCAAGAAAAATTGTGTGTTATATCCGAACCTGGCTTTTTATGTAACTAGTCCTAGGATTTTCAACCGACCGAAACTACAAAACCACTGTAGAAATATTCTTTGACTCAAAATCAATACTATCCAAAAACATTTGAAATTTTGGATTTAGCGAAAACGGTATGCCAAGAAGCGCCTATG
>NW_024876605.1:0-1763 GCF_018340385.1 Cyprinus carpio
TGGAAGAATGGAGGCATTGGCTGGAGGAGCCAAACACCCTTTCTGTCTCACGACCACAAGAACCTTGAGTATCTTCGGTCGCCAAGAGGCTAAATCCAAGAAGGCCCGCGGGCATCTTCACCCGCTCCATTTTACACCGACCCAGGGGCTAAGAACGGAAGGCTGACCCTGTCCCGTGTCACGCCCCGAAGAAACCTAGAAGAACGAAACCATACTCCCAAAAGTCATCATCGCCCCATTACCTGGTCTGCCGAGACTCTTCCTCCATCCGATCCGGCTACCAACACCGCGTTGCCCACTCGACACCAGTACATCCCCAGGACACGGCGCACTCCACTCATTCACTCCGCTCACACATCTCTTGGCACTGGTCACCCGGGGTTCAATGAAACCCTCTCGTTGCTAAGGGAACGCTTCTGGTGGCCCAACATGGCCTCTGACATCAGAAGGTACGTGAACGGATGTACAGACTGCACCATCTCTAAAAGCCCACGCCATCTTAGGGGTGGATTTTATTACTGATCTTCCTTCTTCTGATAATAATACCTGCATTCTTGTCATAGTGGACAGATTTTCTAAGTCATGTCGCCTTTCTCCCTGAAAGGTCTGCCTCATCGGCCATGGAAATGGCTGAGTTACTATTTAACCATGTCTTCAGGTACCTCGGCATCCCAGAAGACATCGCCTCAGACAGAGGTCCTCAGTTCATCTCCCGGGTATGGAAAGCATCTCCATTCGGCTCCCTAGGTGTGGCCATCAGTCTGTCCTCTGGATACCATCCACAATCTAACGGGCAGACGGAGAGGAAGGTTCAGGAGATTGACGCTTCCTCCGCATCTTCTGTCACGCCACCAGAACTCCTGGAACCAGCGTTCCTAGGTGGGCCGTAGCACGCACAGAACTCCCAGTACAACCTACCACCCGACTCACCATTCCAGTGCGTACTCGGCTACCAACCTCCACTCTTCCCCTGGTCAGGGAGTAGAACCCTCGGATGTCCCCCGCCATTGACTCACTGGTTTCGGAGAGAGCGAGAGGGTCTGGGACGCCCACCACCAACTCCAGCTGACCCTACGTAGGGCGCAGGATGATTAGCCGACCTTCAGCCGATCCGAGGCCCCGCATACCAACCCGGGTCAGAAGGTCTGGCTGTCCACCCGACATCCGCCCGCGCCTGCCCTGGCCGCAGCCAAGTCCCAGATTCATTGGCCCATTCACCATCCTTGAGCAGATCAATCCGTCACTTACAAACTCCCACTACCACCTGAGTACCGGATTCACCCACTTTCCATGTGTCTCTCCTCTAAGCCTCTTCACTATCCTCTGCGTTTCTCCCTCCACAGAACCTGGCTAAGTCTCCCCTCCACTCCTCCTTGGAAGACGGTGCTGCCTACGAAGCAAGAGACATCCTTGGACTCCCCGGCGGCATGGTGGACAATCTCTGAATACCTAGTGGACTGGGAGGGATATGGTCGTAGAGGAACGCTCATGGGTCCCACCACTTACATCCTGGATCCAACTTACTAAACACCATCCACTCCAGTCATCCTAACAGGCCAGCTCTCAGAGGAAGAGGGACGCCCACCACGCCGTCAGGGTCCTCGCCCCTCAGGAGCTGGCTGGCCGTGGGGAGGGGGGTACTGTTACAGACATGCCAGGTCTCCACCTCCATTCAATCACACGACGCCCCTACCTGAGTACTGAGCACTTCCACCTGACCCCTCATCAACAGTCAATCACCTGCACTACAAATACCACACACA
>NW_024876606.1:0-1880 GCF_018340385.1 Cyprinus carpio
ATGTGCTGGTCAACTGAATAAAATATTAAAAACCCCTAGAACACATTAAAAAAAGATAAAAACATAGGAGCAGTATTATTACAATTAAGCTAATTAATTTATTTTAATATCCAAATAAGATACTAAATACCACAGGGAGAAAAAGGGCTTCTATTTGTGTCGTGCTGTCTTGCTTTGCATTTGAACATTGCACATTTTAAACAGGACACGCATTAGCTGCATAAATGTTAGCCAATACACACATATTTATAGAAAACAGTTGATAGCATGACTAGACAGGAGTCCCACAATAGCATAACGAAATCACTTATCTCTAACAATAATATGAAGTATAAGTTTCCACAATATCCGACATATACTTAGGGCTGTGTTAACAGTACCACGTCCGCTATTTACAATGAATTTTTAAAAGCAGGAATGGATAATACAACATGCTTTTTTTACAGGAAAAAAACCAAGCATCAAAACAAAATTTAAACTTATCCCGCCAATTTTCATTTAACAATGATCTTTCTCTCTCTGTGCGCGCGTCTCAGTTTTGTGCAGAGCTTGCGCAGCACGGATATGGTAGTTTTTTAACTCCATAAGTAGCTCCCGCTGTTTCATAACAAAATAAATTAAATAATTAGGTACTTTAGTGTTGTAATTACACAATAACGTGAATACATACGCTTCTCAACACTGGGAATGGATGAATAAACTAACGGGTTGTTTCTCCCAGACTCAAGCTTATCGTAGGCTAACGTTATCCACAAATCACGGCACTTTCTAATAATCACTCTAAGCCATAGCGATTTCAAGATATATAGTTCAGCATTACTTTCTGAGCTTTTATTATTTGCAGCGACTGAATGATGTCTTCCTCTTTTCCCTGAAGTGACCATGGAATAACTTAACGGAGTATTTCAGATAATCCATGGCGATCTGTGTGTGATCATCAATCCATAAGATTAAGTTACTCACTCAATCAACTTTCCATATCGAGCCCAGGCCGTTTACCCTTCAGGAGTCAGAAGCTACCAGTGACTACTGTACTGTCCCTTCCGCTTATGACATCAGTCAGACTGCGGCCACTCGTAGTGGAAGGGGGGGATCGATGGGGAATCTTTATTGGTGTCGATTTTCATAGGCCTCCTCTTTTAATGATAGGCCTTTACGCATCTGTCAATCATTCCTCGCTTGCTATTTAGGGGAAGAACCCAGGCTATGATTGGTCCGAACTCTTTCTTCTTTTTCATTAGTTTGATTTGAGGATAGCACGCGTAACAGAGGCGTCCCCAGGTCTTTGCCATAGCAGTAGCAGCCTCACAATAGTATGCTTAATTCGGGCGGTGTGCCATTAAATAAAACACCCCCGGCTCTGCCCACATATGCGTATCTTTATAAAAAAATGTTTAACTCTAATGTAAAACACATCGTATATTCAGTCAGCTGCATTCCTTTCTCTTCACTCCTGCACTCCTCTCGACTGTCACTCACGCGTCTCTCTCACAAGTACTTGTCTCCGCCAAAGCCTTATTTTGATCGGTGATGTGTACATGACTGCTGCACTTGCTATAGGCGCATATACTGAAAGAACGAGCAGAGAGAGAGGCCCGGTCAGCGCGACGCACCTCACCGCCTTCAAACGGTCTTGATCTCTCTCGCTCCCTCGCGCATATTAATCAAAATCAATTGAGAATTGACACGATAGTAAAAGATCGGAAGACCGAGTTTCACGCGGAGCATTCGGGTATTTTTTCCTGAATTACTGCTGGGTGTTGTGCTAAAAAAAAAAAAACCTTTTACGTTGCCTTATCTTCTCTGAAAAGCGTTCCGCACATTCAGCTGACATAAAAAACACTTTAAATAAACAAAACAAAACCTACCAAATGACGAAA
>NW_024876607.1:0-1064 GCF_018340385.1 Cyprinus carpio
AGAGATGGGTCATGATTTTTGAATTTTCATTCATTGTCAAATGGAACAGTTTGTTATTATTGCAGAGTTTATAAAGTAAATTAAAGAGTAGAAAAGGTAAATAATCTTCACATGTATTAAGCTGGAACCAACAAATGTTTTACATGAGGAATTACTATTATCAAAATAGTTATCCCTTTAAGTATTGATGGCATGCACTTCTGTCCATACAAACTCCCGCTGTTCTGCGCTCTAGTCAGAGATTACTCCAGGAACACTTTAATAGGCCAAGAAGAAGCAAATAAATGTATTAAAGTATAACGAGGTTAGGTTCCTTCGACTGTCCATCCTATTTAAAAATGGCCAAAAGAGTATTGTATTTAGCCAGATTTAATAGTGTAAACTATATTGTATATTCAAGCACGAATGAGAACCGTTTTGAGAGAAAACAAATACAGCAGAAAAAAAAAGGAATATTGAATGTCAAATTTTCAAATCGAATACCAACCCACTGAGCGAATATTCTAGTCCAGCCCTATCTACAATATTCAATAATGACAGTAAAGTAGACCATTCTAGGTCAATTTACTGCAGTAATTCCTCTCTCAACCAGTAGAAAATGCATTGAACACCTGACTATGCATGAAAAAAAAAAAAAAAAAAAAGTCATAAACCGGAAAAACCGGCATATTTTTGAAAAAAAAGCGCCGAGAACTAATTCAGCGACTTACTTGTCAAACCTCACCCAGAAGTTGTTGAAGTAAGTTAACTAGTCCAATCTGTCAAAAACTATGGATAAGGAGGACATGAAAGTTCATGTTAAATCGTTATTTTCACTCCGCGATGAGTCTGGTTCACTATAAAGGAGAACAAAACTTAGTCAGCTGAGAAAGTTAAAATCCAGGCATGTGTATAACTAGGAGGTAGCGATTACGTTCTGGCGCAGGTTACAGGTAAAAGTATTTACGTTACCAATGTAATTTAACGTTACTTTAATGGTAGGAACAACGTAGCGTTATAAAGTTTCCCTCGATTAATAATGGTATTAAGTGTTATCAAACTAAGATTAATGTTAACTGACTGAA
>NW_024876608.1:0-1983 GCF_018340385.1 Cyprinus carpio
CTTAATACAGTGACAATCAAAGATTCCCACCCTCTTCCGAGAGTCGATGACGCACTGGATGCTTTGTCGGGCTCTGCCTGGTTCTCCACAATGGACCTACAACATGGCTATTGGCAAGTCGAGCTGCAGGAGGAAGACCGTGAAAAAACAGCATTCACAACAGGTAGTGGCCTTTATCACTTTAAAGTTATGCCAATGGGTCTCACCAACGCTCCAGCCACATGCCAGCTGCTGATGGAAGCCGGTACTGTGGCCTCCCCATGGAGAACATGCCCAGGACCTGGATGATGTCCTCATCTACAGTCGCCAGTGAACATCTCCAGCACCCAGCTAAGAAATTTCTCCAGATTCCAGTCAAGTGGTTCGAAGTTGAATCCCTCAAAATGTTGTTTTGCCAGGGATCAAGTACAGTTTCTGGTCATGCTGTATTCAAAGACGGTATTCAGCCAGACTCCACTTGAATGTGAAAAGTGTCCAAGACTGGCTTCAGCCCACGGTCAGCTACAGGAAGTTAAGAGATATATGGGACTTTGTTCTCAGCATTACCAAGAAAATTCATCTTGAAGCTTTGCACATCACAGTGTCCCTCTACATGCTCTCACAGAGAAGAATGCACCCTTCCAATGGACTTTCATTGTCAGGATGCATTCACTTCCCTGAAAACATGCACTCACAAACCCTCCGGTGGTCGCATTCCCTGACTTTACTGGCCCATCTTCCCTCTACACAGCTGCTTCAGGCTCCTGCAATTGGTGCTGTGCTTGCTCGAGAGATCGCGGGATCAAGAAAAAGTGGTTGCTTATGCTTAGCTCGCGTTCTCACAAAAAGCAGAAAGAAAATGGTCAACATATGACAGAGAAACTCTGGGACATTGTCTGGGCCGTGCGACATTTTCTACCAATACCTTTACAACCAGCTCATTTGTTGCTGCAACTGACCACAAACCTCTCCTGGGTCTCAGGAAAATACCCAGTGACACTGGACAGAACTGGTCGCGGCGGCACGCTGGGTCTCTTGAACTTGATCCTTTTGAATGGACTGTAATTCACATGGATGGCCAGCTGTCACCTCAATGCAGATGCGAGTCACGTCGCACTCGCCTGACATCCGACCAAGTGAGCAGAGCACCTCCTCCAGTGCTTTTGGTAATCCGCACTCTGACAAGAGACATCCCCAAGTCTGGTCCTGTGAGTCTGTCTAGTCCGGCCAGTTTTGTACATCACAGCCTCTGCAGTACTGATACAAAGCCAGTTTGTTGTAACCTGACTGGGACCACAACTCCTCCGGCACTCTCTCACAGTGTGTTCAACAGTTCTGTCTCCTCCACATTTGTGCTGCAGTTCCCTGAAGAGATTTTTAAAAAGGAACAACAGCCGGAGACTCCGTACTGTTAGAGGTTATTAGCTGGACAGTTAAGGGACAGAAACCCCCATACTGGCGCATGAAAAAACGCACACCTGTTTGAGAAGGCACTTTGGGGCAAGGAATTCCACAGACTTCACTTTTCATAATGGTGTACTCTGCCGTTAAAGTTTTCAACCCATCCACAACATCAGTGCTTCATCAACTGATTGTCCCTCATGCTTTTGAAAGACACTGTTCTGCAGATGCTGCATGGAAATCCTGTAACTGGTCATTCATCTGCTGATAAGGTCCTGAAAACGGCTCAACCGCCTGTGCTACTGGCCCTTTATGTCACGTGTGATCACGCATGGTGCCATGCAATGTACTCTATGTGACGCCAGACGGAAGTCCCACACCTTATCAGAGAGTCCATGAAAACAATGGTGATACCTGAGCCATTCAAAAGGTTGCAGCGAATACTGAGCTCCCCATCACGAGGTCGTGGCAACCGGTAGTGCTTGTTGGCCAAGATTATTTCTCCAAGTATGTCAACCTTTATGCTATCGCACCAGCCATAACAGTAGCTAAATGTCTGTTTGAAAACTTCATTTGTGAGTATGGTATCCCGGAAATGCTTCA
>NW_024876609.1:0-1738 GCF_018340385.1 Cyprinus carpio
TGAGACACTGTTTCTCTGTAATACTGCATCCACACAGACTGGAAGACAGAAAGAGAAAAACACAAATGAATCAGACACGCATATGTTCATGTGTGAGTAATTCATCATGAGTTAACACCATACAGTGCAATTAATAAAATACATAAAAACTAGAAACAATATTAGGTAAATAAATAATTATAACAGCCATAAACCAAACAAAACTAGGATTTGGAGGATACATAGTACTTAAGTCTGAGAATCTTTAGTCAGACCAAAAAAATAAAAGTTTCAGATTTAATGTAATTAAGATACAGGATCAACTATAGAACCACTTTACAATAACATTAAAAAAAAAATCAAAATTGAGTTTAAATGTACCAAATCAAGAAAAGTCTGTTCATAAATCAAAAATCAACTTCCAAGACATTATTTAAGCAGGGTTCTATTACAGAAACTGCAAAATGAAATTCCAAGACTTTCAAGGACTTTAAGCACTAGTTTTTTTTTTTTTGGTTTTCAACTCATTTCCTTATTCCAACTTCGATTTTTTTTTTCTCATGAATATGTATTAGTAAATATTTTAACTAATCAAGGGCTGTAACTAATAATTGTTTTGGTAATCAAGTAATCTACATATTATTTTGACAATTGATAACTCTGATATTTTTTTAGTAATACAAATAGACCTAAGTGAAAAAACAGGCTTCAGGTATGACTATTTATATATAAACTAACGATGAGGCAATAATAATTGGTTCAAATAAAGTATCAAAACCAAGTAATTACATGATTTTATAGAGCAACGCTGGCAACTTAGTCGTTACTTTTAAAAAAACTAAAACTTATATTTAACAAACAAAAAATTCTTCCTAACGCTTTTTCTAAATTAACTTAATAAAAAACTAAATATAACCTTTGCTATTACATACAAAGCTGAACGTAATAGCTGAGACAGTAGTATAAGCTGTTTAGGGAGTGTTTAGCTGTTCAAATCAGACACTAGAGCATCCCTTCATTCAGAATCAGTGTAGAGGGGCCAAGTCTGGAAGATTTTGATTCTAGATAGTGTGGCCAGCTGGTTTAGCCAAGGCCAAAGATCAAGAAGGCCAAACTACAGGAGCTGGCCATCCGAGGGGCATGTGACTGCAATTGGAGGATAGTCCATAAGACATTGAGCCATGAGATGTTCAGTTTGAAGCCCTTAAAACACTTTAATTTAGATTTTCTTTTTATTTCATTTATCTTGAGATGTTTTAAGTGTAAATTTCAGCAGAGTGAAGCACTTTAAGCACCAACACTTTTTCAGTAAGTTACCTTTCTTGTAGAATTGTGCCTTCAAATAAAGAACATTATGTTGACCAGATTGTAAGTTAATCATTTAGTCAATATTGCCTATATGGACAGCGATAAAAAAAAAAAAAGTGAACTTGTAATAATGAGGTGTTAAATGCGATGCGGTCGAAAATTTGTGCTGGTGCACCTAAGAAAAAAAGTTAGGCGCACCAGTGCAAAAAGTTAGTCTAGAGCCCTGCTATTTACAACCCACAGCTTCACAATTAATATAGAGAAGGTATGACTAATTCACACATGCAATCACTCGTACTGGTACTGTGGTAATTTATCTTTATCTGATCTTTATTTATCTCTTACACCGAGATCTGTAAGAAATGTTACGAACATAGATAAGATAACTGCTGATAGTGAGCTATGATGTCAGATCACTCTTTCAATAGGAAAAAATATCCCACCTTTAATA
>NW_024876610.1:0-1203 GCF_018340385.1 Cyprinus carpio
CAGCAGCTCTGCTTTCTGGTCAGGTGACAGGATTCCAAAGCTGCCAGCTAAGGTGAACAAAACCCAGACACAAAGTAAATAACGCATGACGGTTGGTGATTTTGCTCTCTTTCCCAAAGACATGAAGAAAAAAAAAGAAAAAAAAAGAAAACAAATAAACAACCAAAAAAATCACTACCAGCCAAGAACTCCCTTAAAGCTGTGTGGAGAAGAGAAACATAATAAAAATAGGTGATTTCGTTCCGCACTGATGTTCAGCTCCTTGAGGTCTGAGTAATTGGCCACCGTGGAGAATAGACCCAAGTTGATGTCAAGCCACTCAGCATCGTTTCCGATGTCCTTTCTGCAATCTGTTTTTTCAAAATAGGGGTGGAAGAAGATCAGCCTGCGATCGGTAAGCTGCTATGAAGCCGACACACAAAAACCCTGACCTGTCAGCTTAAACAAAACCAGCAACGCATGCCACCCGGCAACAGAGAGGTGCCGGGAAAGCACGCCCTGGAAGGCCTACCTGGACTGTTGTATCGGACGGCAAATTGCTTCAGGTGCTCCACCAGAACCCTGGTCATCTCCTGCCTCCTGGTGAATGTCATTTTGTCGAAAACATCTCCCATTCCCTCAACGCTGCGACAGAAAGGAACAGAAGGGTGTTAAGGTGGGCGTGTCGATGCAGATCGACAAGCTTCCTTTCTCCACATTCAGGCACTCACATCACATGGTAGTTGGTGCAGTTGATGTCAGCTGTGACCTTAAGCAGCATTCCTGGGCGGTGAAACTGGGGGAGGACAGGGATGAGCTTCTCGGTGAACCACACTTCCCAGTCATGAGCCACAAATCCCGGGAGCTTCAGTTCAATGATCCGAAGGTTCGGGTTCATCATCACGTCTCTCTCACAGCGGGGGGTGATATCCGGGGAATCTGCAGGGATAAAACACCGGGAGTGTGAATGGCACAAGCGTGAAAGTGGCGTTCTTTGGGCTGAGTCTTCATGGCTTCCACGCGACCTCTGTCAAGCGCTTTGATTCATACCTCAGGAGATGCGGTTCAGAGCCGTCAGAAACTCCTCCACGTTCTTGAAAGCGTTGCCATTCTCAGGCGGTCGAACGCAGCGTCGATCTGATGGGTGTTGTTCCAGCGCTCCGGGCTCAGTGTGTCAGTTCAGCGCTACTTGGCTGGGGAGCCCTTGTAGCGCCAAGGATGCAA
>NW_024876611.1:0-2006 GCF_018340385.1 Cyprinus carpio
GACAACCTTCCAACTGTAGTCCTTTAAACAAAACAAGAATTAGGTTAACATAACATGGTGGATGCTTTTATCTAATAAGTTTTCTTTGTTTTTCAATTAATTACTAAGACAGTAATTATTACTACCTTTAATAAACTAGAAATTAGTCTTTATTATTACACAAGACAGATACATGCAGAAATGTATGATCTCAGGCAGATATGGGTGTCAGTCAGTGATACACAGAAAATCTAAGTAGTGCAGATTTAATTACCTTTTTTCAGTTTGCCATCTTCACAGTCATCAACCACACGACTGAACTTCTCCATCAGGGGACTCTGTGAAACTTGAAGGACTTTAGATGCCATTACCGAGAGCTGAGAGAGAATCTGTTGGTCCACATCAACGTTGGTACGGTCTCTCAGATCCCAAAGGAGCTTATGTTAAGATGAAGGAAAAGTAAAAAAGACATAGTCATAACTCGTTAGTCATAAGTCATAACTAAGGAGGCAATTAATACATTGGACAGAAGTCCAGCCACGTGAGGAAGTCTATCATAACCTGAAGAAAGAAAATATAAAACAAACAAATTACAACACTAGGATAGATGTAAGCTTGCCAGAGTGGCACCTCAGACCTATCAACTTGGCAGCCTGGTGGTAATAAACATTAATTATTTTAAATATTTTTTGTGCATGTTGACAGTATTTTTTATGATTTATTTTTTGGACATTTTAGACCTTTATTTTAAACATTGGGATGATTTGGTTTTGCCATTAAAATTCTGAATGTGTATCCCTCAATTTTTTTTTTATTTGTTTTGCACTGAAGAAATAAAGACATGGATATCTTGAATGACATCAGGGGTTAGTAAATTATCAGGACATTTTCATTTTGGGGTGAACTAGCAATCCTTTAAATGTACTCTACACTAGCAGGCGAGACACTAGCGTTACATGTGAATAGGGTAAGACTACACCCAGTATCCATGGTACTAGATGCAGCTAGCTATAAAGCCCGCCACTGGGGGGAATTGGACCATCGCTATTAGTGATTTGAAAAAGATATTAAACGGTAGTGTTATAACGTTATATCTGGAGAAAGTCAAGAAAAGAACGCATTGGATTAACTTGCACTGCGGCTACTTAGCTTAGCTGCCACAGTTCGGTGTTTGTGGCTCATATATTTATTAGCCAACACCACGGTTGGTCAGGCTCCTCGTCAGCTAACATTGAACTTTTGATACTAAACTTAGCAGTAATGTCTGAAAACACGGTGGCTTTTGCCGTCTATTGAAAAGTTTTAAACGTGGCATTGGTATATTTCAGTCGCGGTATGCTTGTGACACTCACCTCCGAAGATATCTTCTGTCTCTTTTTAGAAATGTGTTCATCACGTTCGTCGTCGTCCTGGTTTTGGTTGACATTAAGTCCAACGGTCCAATTTGAAGAATGCAGCGCTCGCCCTCGCTCCACGTGAACCTGAACTGCACAGTGCACACACTATATCTGGCGCGCATACTGCATAGGTTTATATACAGTCTATGGTTTATATTATATATTATATACAGTTTATGGTTTTATATTATATATGATTTTTTTATTATTTTCTTTTTATTGTCCCTAGCAAAAATTTCTTAGGATGACATTTTCTACATTTTTGTAAGTAGAAATTGAAAACATCGCTTTTGCCATTAAATCTCTCTCTCCTCACACTCACAGTAACAAAAAAGCAATTGATGAATATGAATATACGTTTTTATTGAAGTTTCAGACATACTTCTCAAGATATAGATCGGACTCTCACATCCAATACTCCAAAAAATTTCTGCGGGTCAAAGTCTTGCAGGGGAGGCCTTGGATATGTGCCTTGTAATTCAGGAAAATCACTGTATTTTTTAAATGTCATTTTTTCTAATCCTGGCCTACCAACTAAAGCTAAGACACTTAGGATACAGGAGAACTAATATCACTAAGAATTAGGCTTAACAGGTTATTTTAGATGTTAGTGGTGCCATATAGCACCAT
>NW_024876612.1:0-1875 GCF_018340385.1 Cyprinus carpio
AGAAATATGACTGCTGTTTGATTCCTGTTCATACTGTATTATATGTCATATGTGGCAGTCAATGTGTTGTAGACTTACTCATTTCCAGTGAAGACATTGGGCCAGACCTCAGTGACAGGTGTGCAGCCCAATGTATATTCATCCAGGCGATCCTGAAGTTGAATGATCGCTTTGAGAGACATGACTTTCTAACACTGAGTTCTTGTCACCTGAGGTTCTGGTTTTCTAGCATGCTTGGACCTGGCTCACAATGGTTCTGGAATAGGCTGTGCAACTGGGTCCTCTTCTGCTTTTTGTTTCCATCTTTTGTTGATCTGTTTTCTCTTAGCTGTAGCTCCGCTGTGTTACGAGGTTTGAATTGAGGGTTATCAGCTGCTTCAAGAAGTCCCTGCTTGGCCTGATCCATCTCTTGTCTATGACGTGGTCGAGTGGCATCCTCCAACAACATTTCATGGTGGATCATCAGGTATGCCAGAAAAAATGTGGCAGAGCGGCTGACGCCATCCATGCAGTGCACTAACAACTTATCTGAGAAAAAAAGAAAAGAAAGACATTCAAAACAAATTCATCCATACACAGTTTGTCAGGATGTGTAGGATAAATGATGGATGATAAATTGTGTATGTGTGTCAGCTCTTACTTCCTGTGTTACTCGGGGGCCTTGTGGATGAATTCGAAGCTGGGAATAAGTCATTGCTGACGATCAAACCTGTGTTCAACCATTACAAGCACACCACAGTAAGTGATGTTCATTTCTTGGCAATATTCTGCCTTTATATCGATCTTTCCTTGTAGATATTCCTTGTATGCCGCAGTGTTCAGGATGAGTAATACCCATCTCCTTCCAGTTTGATTCCTGGTCCATTGCTGTCTCTCTGCACAAGAACACAACAGCCTAGATTAGTCTTTCATTAAATAGGATTTACAGTGAAGAATTAAAGAGCAGGTCAGATGGTATTTTAAAGTGTCCCAATATTGTATTGGAGTCCCCTACATCAGGTTTAAATGCATCTTAAGGTCAGAAAACATTGTAATTTTCAGAATATACATTTAATATTAGAGTCATTTACAATGATTAGAAATGATTAGTTTCAAGCAAGTTCTGAGCAAGCCCCTCCCTTCCTCAAGCCTACTCTGTTTGATTGGTCAGCTGGCTAAACTCTAAGGTGATTGGTACAGAGATGAGCCCTGGAGCCAGTTAGCCAGCGCCACCATTGGGATAAAAAGCACTCTTACATAAAAAATAACAATAGAAGTCAATCCGCTCTTATAATGACATGTACCAAAAAACACTTATGCAAAGCCGTGACCGCGGCCTACAGCTAAAAGTTTAGCTAAGCTAAAACTGTGAACATCTAGGTGGATACGCCGCTAGCCGAAAGTGCTAACGGATGACTAACTGATTAAAACAGTACAGCTTGTAAAACCAAAAAATATGTCTTACTGTAATGTTTCCAAAGAACGGCTGCGACAAAGGACGCTTAGTCTTAACTTTAATCAGAACGCAGAATGTGCTGTATCAAGGTGGATACCAGCCGAAATCACTCATCTCTCCCGCATTAACCCTGTAACTGCCAGTGCAGCACAATAAACAGCAGTTTCACAATTATTATAAAGTCTGTGTGCTACACTACATTCTTATTATTAAACAAAGTAATTTGAACAACGTCAGTCTACAATAATCAAGATATTCTTAGGTTCACTGCGAATTTTTAGAACTACTTCAGTAAGACAGTAATATCGTGCTTTACCTGGAAACCTAAAGCTGCACTAGGTATACATCACATATTGGCACAACAAAATTATATTTTGAGCACTCAATTGAAAATGTACACCTAACGTATCAATCGTACTACTTACAGTCATGCATCAGAG
>NW_024876613.1:0-2022 GCF_018340385.1 Cyprinus carpio
CTGCCCGAATTTCTCTGTGCTCACCATTTGCACCCCACAGAACCTTACCTGCTATCCCAACGCCGCGGCCTCCGCGCTCTGCGAGCTCCAGTCTCCGGTTCTCCCCTGAGCCCATCAAGCCTCCGCCTCGCCAGGCCGCACGGTATTCCCAGGCCCCACCAGATGTCTCTTGGAGTTAATTTATAACTACCCAGACCTACTGGGTTGATTACTCTTGTTTCTCATTTTGTACTCCTGGTTGGATTTTTGACCTGGGCTTTCCTTTGTTTAATTAAAGACTGTCATTTTGCCCTAGGCATTTTGAGTGGGCGGAAGTCCTCTCTTCAATACTTCCATCCACAGGAACAATCTGGACCAGTAATATGGACTCAGCGAGGTGGCAGCCCGTTCCAGACCGCCGTGGAGCACCCAGGGCGTCCTCCTTGGGGGAAGCATGAGGGAGGACATCTCCGGCTGCCCGACCCACCCGCCGTCGGTGCTTTAGCCGCCCAGATGTCCGAGCTGCACAACCAGGGTTTCCACCCCAAACCTCAGCCTCTCCAGCCTTTACGCTCTACATGTCCTCCCGTTCAGACGGGAACGCCGCGGATAAATAATCCCGCCGGTTCTATTTCGGGTGGAAGCCCCAAAACAGTTTTGCCGCGCCGTTCCTTTACCCAGGGCGGAGGGGGGTTTGGCTCGCTCCAAGCCCGTGCAAATAGGCTAAAGGGAGGGAGGGGCCAAAGGTTTGCGTTTGGCGTTGCTTGGTTTCCATCTCCCACGGGGGGGGGCCTTGGGGCTCGCCGAGGGGGGATACACTGGAACGGGGGCCTCCCAAACTGGGAGGGGGTGGACTGAGGCGGAGTGGGAATCTCAAGCTTTTGAAGGCACTTTCAGGAGGAGGAGGAAGATCCGGGGGGGTCTGCGACCGCTCCGCCTACGGAGAGGGAGGCTTCCCGCCGCTTTCCACACTTCCTCGCAGGGGAGGCTTATCCGCGCCGACTTCTCCATCGGTGCCCGGACCGCTGGGCTCACTCTGTGGTGGGAACCACCTTGGCCGCCGCTTCCTGGAGGGCTTGTCTCCAGAGGTATGGACGGTGTCCTCGGGCCCCGTGAGACATCCCCGCCTCGCTCGACACGGTACCTTATCGCACCTGGCTACTGCGGTGGAGAGACGCTGCATCAACGCCGTAAGCTCATCGCCTGGAGGATGCTTCCCCCTTCTCGCCGCCAGGTCAGCCCTCCCACTCAGAGCCTCCGGGAACCCACATGCAGCTGGGTGGTCTGGGCGTGATCTTCATCTAAGGAGCCGCCATAGAGGAGGATTTCTTAACCGCCTCTGTATGTACTGTGCTAGTGCCTCTCACTTTGTGTCCTCATAAACCGGGGAAAGCCAGAAGGCCGCCAGTAGGAGGAGGAGGGTTACTGGCGAAGCGCCACCACTAAGACCAATCCTTCCGCTTTCTCAAGCGACGACACCGCCAGCCGCATCTCCACAGTGTGGGCGGGTCGCCAGCCTCCCAGCGCCTTGATCGCATTCTAAATGAGGGAAACTTTGTGGATGAGAGTGGGCGCTCCAACAAGGTATTCCGCTCACACCGCTAAGAGACCCCACCCCTTTATTTGCCCTCGATGGCAGCGCCCTACCTAGGATACAGAAACAGACTATCCCATTAACTCTGACCATTTCTGGTAACCATAAAGAGACAATTTCCTTTTTTATTTTTCAGTCTCCTTTTACTCCTTTAGTACTGGGACACCCTTGGTTAGAACTTCACAATCCGCACATTGACTGGGCGAAGGGGTCTGTTTTGTCTCGGAAGTTGTCATGTCATGTTAAGTGTTTAGCCTCGGCTGTTCCCCCTGTGTCTTCTGTTTTGTGTTGCAGGAGGAGACGGGAGATCTGACTGGGGTACCGGAGGAGTATCACGATTTGCGGGGGGTTTTCAGTCGTTCCCGGAGCCATGTCTCTTCCGCCCCATCGCCCGTATGACTGCGCTATTGATCTCCGCCCGGGGACCACGCCCCCTCGGGGTAGGCTCT
>NW_024876614.1:0-1591 GCF_018340385.1 Cyprinus carpio
GGGGCTGATCCTTCTCTCTGGATTTCATTGGTCTTTGTGCTGCTGCGGTGGGAGGTTATATTCCCGGTCGGTGTATCACCGTGTATTTTATATTCGCCCGACATCGAACGTTGTTCTTCAGCTTCCCCTGAATACTTTAACCCCTTGCCTCTGCGGCAGCCAGTTCGGAATCTATGACCATTTTCTCTTTGTGCCTTTAATTTTGCAGGCAATAATATTTGCTTCTTCAATATCAAGGTCAAGTTTATTATTCAAAAGCCTGTGCCTTTGCTCTAATAGCTGCGCATTCTGCTTCAGCCTTTTAGGATGCGTGAGAGATTCTCGTGGATGCGCCACTGAGAGCGCTTGTCGCTTTGCAGCCATAAGCGTGACACTGTGCGCTACTTGAGATGCGCGCTTTAATATCTTGGGGCTTTAACAGTACCAATATCGCGGCTGCTCGGCTCTTTCTCATTATCATCATCTTGATCAACCTCGAGCCAGTTCAGAACATCATCTAAGAAGCTTTTTGTAAGGTGATATTTGGGTTGGTACCCAGTCTAAATCATCAGCCTCCTTTTTCATATTCATCTTTATTAAATTGTTGTACAGTTGCTTGTAAAATTAATAAACTCAGCAAAAAAAATCCATCAAACGAAAGTTAACTTGTCTCCTGACAGTTTCTTTGTCCTGTCCTGCTTCAATAAGACTGTTAATTTCATTTCTTCGCTTATGTTAAAACACCAAGCTTTCCCCTTCGTGGTTGCAATTAACTTAAACAGTTGTTTTTCTTCAGATCTAATCCTGCTCTACAGTCTCTTCGCCAGACATTTTTTTCAAGGATCAACCCAAAAGTTCAACACATCAATGAGATCAATTTATGTTTATGGTGTAAACACGCTATTTCATGTTCAAAGTCATTGTAAGAGCTCAGCGTGTTTCGGTCCAATTCAGCGGGTTTACTCACAAACTTTAGAGAACGCTGTGCCCTAGTCTTTCAAGTATTCCTAGAAGTCCTTGAATCAAACTTTCCAATAGCAGAGGTTTTCTTAACTATGTAGTGCCTTCCAGTAGTGCTTCACTTCTAGACGCCCTGTAGGGGTTTCCAATAGATTCTTGGTTTATTCCAGTAAAAATAAAATGTGATTTAACTGATAAATAATCCATAAGTAAATAAATTGAAAACCCAGCATGCCTGCTGGCCCATTCATTTCCAACATCAAGTTCAAACTCCTTTTTCCTACTACTAATTGCACAGGTGTGCACTTAACCTTATTCTGTTCCAAGGCCTTTCAAGACCACAATATCATAATTCACCAGCAGGGGTCAAATTAACTTTAAACATAAATATCATATGGCTTTCCCCCCCATCAAGGTAAAAATTTTTTTTTTTTTTGCCAAAAAAGATTTAGAGTGGGGTTGTATTTCTCGTTTTATCGAAAAAATTTAAATTCATACCTACGCGGGATCTGATAAAACACTGTGTTTAAATGTATTAAAAACAAATACCCCAAAAATATAAACAAATAAAGGGAAAAAATTCATTTTTAAATTAAAAAAAAATAGTTCGTTTAAAAAAATTGTATCCAAAGTAAATAAAGCCCCATTTCAT
>NW_024876615.1:0-1323 GCF_018340385.1 Cyprinus carpio
GACATCTTTGCAGTGGCCACCACTTAGTTGTAGAGTTAACTGAAAGATGGTGCTTTTTGTTTTGGGGCCTTCTTGGTGTTTTCTCCCAGTATATATTTGTTCTGTATTACATACACTACCTGTGGATCACTCAGGAGTCAAGCAGCCAACCTCTCCCTTTCTGTTTCCCACTCTCAAAGGGACATCTGGCTGTTGCGGGTGAACTGCCACAGCACTGGAGGTACCTCAGCATGTCAGAGTCCACCCCAATTTTATATCCATTCATTTGGTTTCATTCGTTGGCCTTGTGACATTTATCTCAAGGTGTAGAAAATCTTCCATGTCAGGTCATTTTCTTCCTTTTCGTCCTTGCTCTCTCGCTGAACAACTTCCTCTGGTAATCATTGATGGCTGTAATCTTTTTATTAGCCAATTTCTTCTAATGCTAGCTTGCTCTCTATCTCAAGCCGCTTCTTTCAATGACATTTTCTGAGCTTTCCTGTTATTGTACCACACTTTGCATCAACTACAGTTTTATTTTTTTATTGTTTTTCTTACATGTAGTTTATTTTCGGAAATAAATTGGCTTGGCTTTTCACAAGATCAGGATCCTGTATGTATCAGGAAGTAGCGATCAATTAAGTTGGAAAATATTTGACGTGTGTGCATTTTGAAACATCTGATTGACCAGGCATTTTGGGCGTCTCGTTTGTCCGTCCCCATTAAGGGCTAATTGGAGTTGTACTAGCATGACTGGAAATAGCTGCCTGTGGGCAATACTTTGCCCACAACTTCCATTTCTGAAATGCAGCTTTCCTACTTTCGGTAGGACTCTGCTGACTATCCTACACACCCAACAGGTGAGGCTAGAGATGCGATACTACTAGCACTTTTTCTGCCATAGGTGCAGATTTTGTGATGCTTCTTGCGTTTAAGCCATTTGAACAAGAGATGCTCGTGGCTGGGCAGTGGATCAACAGCACAGCGAGCAGGCTACCGTTGGTCACAGAAGGTATGATTCTCGCTTTTGGGTGCGAGAGGTCCGAGCTTCAAATCCCGGACGAGCCTTGGTGAAATTTGTCCTGAAGCTCTTTGCTCTCTTTGAAGGTGTCATGGCGATCATGAAATTTTGGCAGCCGGTTAGCTCAGTTGGTTGGCGTGGGTGCTAATAACGCCAGGCCGCGGGTTCGATTTACGTACGGAGCCATCTCTTTTGTTCTCTGGGAGCTCAGCTCTGCTCACTCTCTCGTAAGTGAGGGGGTGCTCTCATGTAAATCCCTGCTGGTTAAGCCACTGGTGGGTTTGGCCGAAACAGCTCTGTTGCTAGACTGAAGTTCTAAAGGT
>NW_024876616.1:0-1864 GCF_018340385.1 Cyprinus carpio
AAAACTGACAAGGGGAGAAAAGAATTAAAAAGCATTTCACTCTATAAGAAAATAATATGATAGGATGTGTGCAAAAAAAAAAGAAATGAAAAGAAAAAAATAATTTTCATTAGCTAGCAAATAGTGGGGCAGTTTAAAAGGAACAAGAATTGACTTTATTTTTATGTAATAATGAGAAATGTGGATAATTTTATAGAAAAGATTAAGTATGAAGAAAACAAGTTTCAGCTTGCATCATAAGTTGTTATTTTTAAATGGACTGAATAAAGCAAAGAGGGCCAGGAATATGGTTTTAAATACAAAAACAAAAGCTAGAAAAATGAAGACTATGGTTCAAAGGTTAAAAGAAATTATAGAAAAGAAAAGAAAAAATGAAAACTGCATGAAGAAGACAGAGAATGCGCGAGGGAGACCGTTAAGCTCTTTTACTGCGGCCTCAATTAAGTATTGTAGTCTATGCTTGCCAAATGCAAAAAAGAATACAAAAGAAAAAAAGAAATAAAGGAAAGTTTGGAGATTGGAATTGAATAAAGAATATAAAAGTATATACAAAAGATAAAAGGAAATGGAAGAAAGCACAGAAAAGAAATAGAAGGAAAAAAGAAATAGGAGGGAACCAGGGTTAAGAAGCTTAAGCCTAAACAGCCTGTGGAGGGAGAAAAATGCATCAAGAAGTTTTTTTTTTTTTTTGATTTGGGAAAAAAAGAGAGGGAAAAAGCTGAAACAATAAAAAAGAGATATGAAGGGGGAAAAAAATGGGGGTTGTAGAAGGGGAATAGAAAAGATTTTAGAAGAAATAAAGAATTTTTATGAAAGATTCTTTTTTGGTGCAAAGGGGTGTAAGAAAGAAAAACAAAAAAGGGAACATGTTGAGATCGGACAAAAGTAAAAAAAAATCAGCAAGGAAGATAAAAAAGAATGCGATCAAAAAATCGGAGAAAGAAAAGAGATTGAAAGAGCAATACAGCAGCTGAATAGAAAAGAAAAGAGATCCAGGGATAGATGGTTTGGGAAGTGAGATTTTTATATATGTTTTTAAAGAGATTTTTAACAAGATCTTAAGGGAAGTTTTGAGTGAAAATTTTTGAAAAAGGAGAAGTGTTAATGAGAGGTGAGGATGGGAATAGCAAACTTTGCTCACTAAAAAGGAAAGGAGAAAAGCTAGATTTAAAAAAACTATAGGCCGATCACGATGCTTGCAGCACAGATGCTTAAGATTTTAGCGAAGGTTTTAGCAGCAAACAGGTTAAAGAAGTAATGCCAGTATAATCGAAACAAACCAAGCATACGGAGTAAAGGAAGGGATATAAGCGGACATAACAATGAGCATATAAGAGACACAATATGGTACATGAAAGAAAAAAGTGAAGATGGTTACGTGGTGAGTCTAGATTTTGGAAAGCGTTTGGTCGGGTTGACCACGGGTATTTATTTGATGTTTTAAAGAATTTGGTTTTGGGGGAGATTTTATCAAATGGATTAAGATTTTATATATGGGTGCTTTAACGAGAATAAAATGTTAATGGGTTTTTAACAGAATGTTTTTAAAAAGTGCAGATCGATAAGATTAGGGTTATCCACATTTCAAAGCGTTATTATTATATTCACTTATGCTCGGAACCGTTAAGGGATTTGGCCATAAAAAACAAAAAGAAGGGAATAATTTTGAATTGAAATTGAGGGAAAATAAGGCTGAGGGAAAGGTTTTTCAATATGCTGATGACACAACGATAATAGTAAAAGGAAAGGAAAGCTGTCATAGAATTTATGAAGGTTGTAGGAAGAATATTGTAAAGTGATCTGGTAAATTAAATGAAGAAAAGACGTATATATGAGATTTGGTAAAGCAATTGTTTTAAGGATA
>NW_024876618.1:0-2030 GCF_018340385.1 Cyprinus carpio
CATTTATATAAATTGAGAAAACAACAACAAGGTGACAACACACAGCCTTGTGGTGCTCCAGTGTTTATAACAAAAGCTCATCGATGGGCCCCATTCATTTAAGACTCTCTGAGGCCGGTCAGTTGAAACTAATCAGTGGGAATGAATTTCATTCACATTCGTCCTATAAGGGGATTGTTCTAATAGATGCATGTCAGTTTGCATAGTATTATTAAAGCGAGCAAGTAAAATCAATAAAAAAAAGAACCCGAACGAAGTGACACACAGTTGTTACCAAATGTTTTAGCTATTTTGATTTTACAAGAGAGTAAAGGATTTAGATCTCCACAATGCCCCTGTGAGCCTGCCATGCAGAGTAAGGAGGGGTCAAGTTGAGACTCCCAGCAAGAGGACATAAGATGGGTACTGACCACTCTCTCCATACACATAGCTTAAGAGTGGGAGCAGGTACCACTGAATTCAAGTCTCCGAGGGCTATAGCCTTAGAGAACTTTAAGGCACAGGCCTGACCAGCCAATGGATTTTGCTTTCCATGAGAATTTGGACAAACCCACAATTCAGCAAAGTACGAAACAGCCGGTGTAGGGAGCCCCTTTAAGCTGCTGAGAACATACCTTTAACACCCTTCCTTGGAGGCCCATCAAGGCTGGAGTGCTCTGTTTATTTGGTCTAATTTTAGAGAGAGACTCATGGCTGCTTCTTCTTCAGAAAGCTGTATATGTTCATAGCTACCAATCTGATCACAGAGTAGCCTTACTACAGCCTATTTTTTTGGGTCTCTCACATCATATCTTCCATAGAAGATGTTTTAAATCCATTAACAAATTTTACCACAATCTGCCACGTTTACACTTTGTTTTTTCCTTCCCCTACCCATTATTGTGTTTAATCCCTCCCAAGCTTGTTTTGCATTACCTGTACAGAATCTTTGATTTCAACCTTATTCTTAAAATCTATTTTTGCTATAAAAAACCTTGCGTTTAAATTCCTTCTCTTTCTCCTTTACTACATCATTTTTTCTCCTCTCTCAAAAATGCAGCCCTTTTCTCATTCAGACCGCATTTTGGAAGATCCTTTGAGAAACCATGGCTTGTTATTACTAAACACCTGAACTTTCTTAGAGGAGATAACAGTCTCTTCTGCTACAAAACTTAATATAGCATGTGATTGTGTCTGTTAATTCGTGATAATCAGAGCATGTGTCCAAAAACATGTACCAATCCGTGGGAGCCTAAAACAATCTCTGAGCTCCTCCCTCCCCATCCTCAGTCCATTGACTTACAGTTTTCAGGAGTGGTTTTTCACGCCTTACTTTCTGTCTGTATGTTGGAAGGGGAGATGAATGACGTTATGATCTGACTTACCAAGAGGGAGGACGACTCACTGCTTATATGCGTCCTGGGATGTTACCGAAGCATTGGTCCAGTATGCGAGTAGAAGCGGTGGAAGTGGTGACATACTGCTGCAGAGTGGGTAGATAGGGTGACAGCTGACATGTGTTGAAATCCCCCAAAAAAAAAAACCGGCTGATCTGCCGATCGGGAGAAGAAACAGCATTGAAGCTCAGTTATCATTTCCGTTCTGGAGGTAGTTGTGATCCTGCTGTAGACCGTGAGTCACTCATTGAGAACGACACATGAGTTTATATTACATTAGCGGGACATGTAAGACATGAGATATGATGACTTATGCTGCTGATGAGGTCTGGCAGATGTCTTCAGCCAAAAAACATCCAGCTCGAAGGATTCTGACACACTGCAAAAGAACTGAATGCAATTTCACAATACCAGTGTGAGACTGAGATGTTATTATAAGAAAGCTGATCATAAATGAAGCTGCTCTATTACAAGTTTAAATAAAACACTGATTGAAAAGGTCAATTACAATTTACAATATTTACTGTACTTTCTTAAAGGAATAGCTCACAGAAATATGTAAATTAGCTGAAAATATCCTCACCCTCAGGTCATCCAAGATGTGGATGAGTTTGTTTCTTCATCAGATTTGGAGAAATGTAGCATTGCATCAGT
>NW_024876619.1:0-1942 GCF_018340385.1 Cyprinus carpio
GAGTTCAATCTTTTAGCGGTTCTAATGTATTCCAGATTCTTATGATCGGTCCAAACGATAAAAGGTACCCCCGACCCTTCTAACCAGTGGCGCCATTCTTCCAATGCTAACTTGACTGCCAACAACTCTCTGTTACCAATATCATAATTACGTTCGGCAGCGGATAAGCGGTGAGACAAAAAGCGCGCGCGGATGCATTCTGTATCGTCTGCAGAAAGCGTTGGGATAGCACTGCACCTACCCCCACCTCTGGCGCTCGACCTCCACCACGAACTGGCGTGATGGATCAGGGGTATTAAGATGGGGGCTGAAACAAAGCGGCCCTTCAGTTTGGCAAACGCAGCCTCAGCTGCGTCTGACCACTGAACGTAGTTCTGGGGAGGTCAGGCGAGTCAGAGGCGAGGCTAGTTGGCTGGAAATTGCAGTAAACGCCCGGTAGAATTGGCGAACCCCAGAAACCTCTGTAGGGCCTTACGGGAATCTGGACTTGGCCAATCCACCACAGCCTTAACCTTCTCAGGATCCATACGTATTCCTTTAGACGACACGATGTACCCTAAAAAAGAACAGACTGTGCATGAAAGCGCATTTCTCCCCTTTACAAAAAGCCCTTCTCTAGCAGCCTCTCTGAAGTACTCGTCGAACGTGCGCACGTGGTTCCTGGAGAGAAGAAGAAAAAATCAATATGTCTTCCCGGTAGAATATATGAACTGATCGACCTATCTCGCAGCAGTCATTGGAGAGTGCCTGGAAGACTGCTGGGAAGTTGGACAAGCCGAAAGGCATGACCAAGATTGGGGCACAACCCTCTGGGGTGTTAAAAGTAGTCTTCCATTCATCTCCCTTCCTGATGCGGACCAAATGATAAGCATTACGTAAGTCCAATTTAGTGAAGATTGATCGCCCTCGCAACCTCCCCTCGAAGGCTGGGAAGACATCAACGGCAAAGAGGCATTCTTTACCGTGATGCTGTTCAACCCCCGGTAGTCAATACAAGGTCGTGCAGGATCCGGGTCCTTCTTCCCCACAAAAAAAGAACCCCGCCCCTCGCTGGAGAAGAGGAAGGACGAATGAACCCTGCTAGGAGAGAATCAGGAAATATATTTCTCCATAGCTTCTCTTTCTGGAACAGAAAGTGAATAATATACTCCTACCTTAGGGCGTGAGACGTACCTGGCAGTAACTCTATAGCACAGCCATAGGGACGATGCGGAGGAGAGAAGCAGCTCGAGACTTAATACTGGAACACCTCCCCTTCAGGTCCTGATACTCCGTGGTAGCACGTTTTGATAAATCCACTGCTTCCCTCCCTGGAAACGCAGAAACAGAAACAGGCGAACAGGTGACACAAGACAGGACTCAAGTGACATTTCTACTGGCTCCATCTCTCCCACCACTGATCCCTTGCTGCCAGTCAATCCTATGGGTTGTGTTTGATGAGCCAGGGGTGCCCTAAATCAATGCGCGGTAGGGGGGAGGTCCAGAATGTAGAATGAAGTGGTTTCCGTGTGGTTGCCAGATACGATGAGTGTAATGGGTCCAGTGGTGAATGAAACGCTAGGTGAAGCGCTTGGTCCGTTAAGGGCGTGAACAGCAATGGTGCGAGTGAGAGGTAACAGGGGAGCGTGAATCTTGTAATCACAAACGTATAGTCCATGAAGTTACCTTCTGCCCCGGAGTCCACAAGTGCCCGACAGTTGTGAGAGTGTTGGCTGACCACCTTAGTCTTACCGGGAGGAGTGTAGATGTTGATAGAGTCTTCTCGAAGCGGAGAATCCCACCCGACGAAGTAGCCTCAGATTTACTGCCGGGCTCGCCCCTTTTACCAGGCAGTCATAAGCGAAATATCTGCCGTCCCCAGCGAGTACAGACAAAGGCCCTGGGATCCCCGCCTCTCCTTCTCCTCCGGGAAAGCCGAGCTCCCCCCGACCTGCATGGGCTT
>NW_024876620.1:0-1334 GCF_018340385.1 Cyprinus carpio
GCCTTGAAGATATCAATGAACCGTTGAGTGAATCTGTCCAGTTCTTGAAAGAATTCGGTTTGCAGGTTTTTTTGCCAGATATCGCGACTGAACTCTGCTAAAATCTAAAAAAAAAAAAAAAAAAAAAAAAAAGGTAGGCCAGACTAACATTAATCACATGTTACTGAAACATGCAAGTATGAATTAAACATCAACCTCAAAAGTGGTAAATGAAGTTGAATTTCATTTTTTCAATCTCGCGTAGAAAATGTTTATGACAAAATAATATGAACCCAGTACAAGAACTAGTGTTGTCAAAAGTACCCACATTGGAACTGAAATTTAAAAAATGTGGCGATACCAGCATTTCCGGCTAGCAGTTGCAGCTTGCACAGATATACGGAAGTGTTTGAAAGCAGCGTTTATCAGCGGATCCGTCTAGGAGCAGATATATTAGGGATCCACTGACAGACGTGGCTTTCCCATGTGTATCTGTGTAAGTGCTTTCGTAACTGCTAGCATCGTCATATTTTTAAAATTTCAGTTTTGGCCAGTACCAAAGTTGGTACTTTTGACAACATTAACAAGAACACAAGATTATTTACTCACCTGACTCTCTGTAAAGAGAGCTGGCCACCTTTCCACTGTATCCTTCACACCAGGCTCCGTCTCTATCAATTCCTTTCACGTACGCAAATGTAGAATCCAGGTTCTTGGCAATCAGCGAAGCATTAGGATGATTGCTTCATATCTTCCACCTCATCTCTTTCTTTTGGACTCCATGCTGGTTTCATCTTCACCATCAGGGAAGTAGCAGACCTTTTGGGTCTTTTTTGATGTTTCAGCTGTTGTCCCTTCTTTTCCACCACTTTCTATGGATACCTCCAAATATCTCAGCTCGCCGGGCGCAGCTTTGAGCGGTAATCACCCATTTTCCACCTGAGGCTATTATACCCCACCCATATCCCACCCCCTTTTAGAGGAGCCAGGTTGGGTAAGGCAGGGTGCTTTTTTAATCAGAGCAGCAGCAACTTCCTCAAAACTTTCCTCATCTGGTTAAGCTTCTGGAAACCGTACATCGCTCTCTCTGAGAGTTTTTCAAGAATCTTCATGCTTAAGCCCGCAGACACTTTCAGAAATGTCTGGTCTCGCATGTATTGTAGATTTGCCTCGACGTAACCTGTATTCATCGCCAACAGGAAAAGTAGGATCTCAAATGTTTCTGGCCATGTAGTCCGTTGACTATGACTTCATTTTCATGAACAATCACTCTGAGTATTGTCCTGCGCCTCCATATTTGGTCTCTCTACAAAGCGTTAAAGAGTTGAGTTAGTTTTCTGAAGTTAAAGTGACAG
>NW_024876621.1:0-1918 GCF_018340385.1 Cyprinus carpio
TTTACAGCGTTTAGAAATGCGCACGCTCAAAACGTGATTTTATTTCGATTTCAATTAATCGCACAGCCCTAGTTTCATGACCTTAAACTGATTCAGTTTGATTTTTAAGGTTCCAATTCGATTTTCAATTTAAACTTTACTTGGTTAACTGGAATCAGCCGAGGGCTCTATACCAGGCCCCCCTCTGTTTTTGCTAGATTTGCAATGTAGATCTCCTGTTTTTGGTGAATCCTCACCAAAGAGTTCGTACATGTGAAAATTATTTTCCCGCAGGTCCTTTAAAAAGTTTTAAATAAATAATTGGGAATTTGAGGCCTTAAATTTGGCTGGAAACTCACAACCTCGACGCACTGTGAGCCTGTAGGTCTGCTGTTTTTGGCAACAGAGCGTGGAGAAGCATAAATTGAGCTTAAAAGCTAAAACAGACAGTTAACAGACACAATACAGCTCACTCCTCCTTGAAACACTTCTGTGCTGTTTGATGTTTGCTGTTATGCACTAAGCAGCAGGAACACACTGATCTACTTCTCTGAGGACAGACAGACGTATTGGTGACAAACTCTGTTCTAAATCCAAAGCCCATGCTGTCAACAAACGCGCCTCTTCTCTATTCACATTAAAGATTTTTGATTCTTGGCAGGAAATATGGTACACCCCAGGACGGAAGTCAACGCACAGCCACTGATCTCCTGGAGGAAAGGCTGCAGAATGTCAGGAAGCCGGGCTGAGATCAACCAGCAAGTCAGCGATACGGCACAGATCTACACCAGCACAAATGCCAAATGATGGCGCCTTTAAGCCAGGCTCTCATACAAGGTAATTATTGCTGAAAAATTATTTTGATGAAGCAAAACATCTATATTTCGGTGACTGAGACAACTTTGTTGTTGTTCTTTACAGAATGTACCATATCAGATGAATGTGCGCTCGCCAGTTTAAAAGAATGGCTGAGAAATACCCCTCAGCCCCCTCAGCCAGATAGAGAGACCTACATGCAGAACACAGCAAAGTCTACAGGGCCAAGAGGATTAGGGATAAATAACTGACCATATCGATCAGATCCTCGAAGAGTTCCCCTCGCTTAATGACCAAGCGCATGGTAGTATAGGGAAATAAGGAGGTAAAATTGTTTATAATCAGTTGCTAGTGTGCGCCACATTAAAATGGTTTTGAAAAATGCGGACTTCCATTTTATAGATTGCACAGGACTTTTTGTCCTATATGGGGATGCTGCATCAAAGTTGTTTGAAAACTTGGCATACCCATTTATGCTGAGAAGATCCTGTACCTGGTAAGACAGGAGGGGAAGTTAACAATGCCCCTGGATGGATTTCAACACCCAGGTAATATTCTTGTCAGCAGATCTTGTAAATGCAGGGAATGCGATGGACTATATGTGGGGATATTTATGCAATTTTATGGCGAAATTGCTGGATTGTAAAATCACAGGTACGCCATTTCACATCGTATTGACACCTGTGTCTTCCTACAGATGGTGTTGTGAACTCGGCCCTGAGACAGTTGCCAGCTCTTGCTTCCAGTCTACAACTTACAAAGTTGGCCGTGGCCGAGTTTAAAGTAGTTTCGAATGCCGCTTTGCCTTCAGCCATAACCGTAAATCCCAACACATCTAAAGGGGGAAATTTTTCTTTTTTAACAATCGGATCACCCACCTCAACCCTTTTTTTCTTCTTTTGGGGGCAGGCATCAAATAAAGCCGACAGTATTAGCTGTTTTAAAAGCTTACAACTTGTTGGGCACTAAAAAGCATCCCGAACCCTCAGGGGGTGCCACAGGCTGATTCCTCTGTACCACACCGCCGAGCTAGGGGTTTTAAAAAAAGGGCCCCCAAAGTATTGAGTCAAATTAACATTTTTAAAAGGTTGACCTTTTGGATTTTAACCCTTTGGACCTGCTC
>NW_024876622.1:0-1724 GCF_018340385.1 Cyprinus carpio
TTACAATCAGTGCCAACCATTATGTCAATCTTAGATGGGGGAAATCTCAGGGTATAAGATTACCTCAAAGTGTGTACATCAACCCATGACCACAATTTTTACCTCCTCCTTTCCTTTTTAAAATAGTAAACTCCATTTAAAATACCTAGGAATTACCATAACTAAATGCTTTTTCTTATGCTTTTTTATAAAGAAAATATTCTGAAGTTGTATGAATACACACAACAGGATTTTTAAGAAAATGGTCCAAACTTTTATTTTTAGCAGGTCGTATTATGGTGAAAAATGAGTATTTTGCCCAAATATTTATTTGTTTTCAGTGTATCCCATGCTTAATATTACTAAATCATTTTTAGAAATTTGATAAACAATCACCCAATTTATTTGGAATAACAAAACCCCCAGACTCAAGAAGATATATTTACAGAGGATCAAACTGAAAGGAGGGATGGGTCTGCCTCATTTCCAATTGTATTATTGGGAATCATGCTCACCTTCCTGCGGCAGCTTTAATTTATTCAGCTTTGTCTGCCCCACTCTAACTTCGACTAAATAATCCGGTGGTTTCCAACTCTCTCAAAATTTGGAACCAGATAAAACACTTTAAATGGCCGATGTGCTCTATTTTTAGAATCCTTTAGCGGCCAATCATTCATTTCCCCCTTCCCAAGTGATTCAATATTTCCAGACCTGGTTCCAAAAAGGGGAATATGTTCCTTCCAAAATTTGTTTATTAATAAATGCTTTACAACATTTCAACAGTACAACAGATATTCCATCTACCTAATTCACATTTTTTTTTAAATAATATATCTACGAAGCTCGCAGTTTTGCTCGCAAAGAATTTCTCATCCATTTCCTAATGAGCCATTAGCTCTCAGATGGACTCACTGTTTTTGACAGGATCCTTTTATTAAAGGAGAGGTATAAAGTAGATATAATAAATTGTCCGGGTTTGAATCTGGTGTTCATCTGAGGCACTTTAAGAAACAACATGGCAAGATGATCTTGGAATAGACATTGCTGCATGCACAATGGGAAGAACGCACAGGAGAGCGGGTTCACTCTTCTCTTTTGTGATTTAGACGCATGGTTTAATACTTTAATTCAAGATGCTGCATGGGCTTCACCTGTCTAAGCTAAAGCCTTTTCCAACGATGTTTTATCTCGGTGGACCCAAGAGTGACAGCTGCAGTTCAAAACACCCGCTTCATAGGACATATGTTTGGATTGTCCCTTCTTCCTAATATTGGATTTCAGTTTCAATTATCACTCAAAGCGTATTGGAATTAAACCAGTCGATGCCAGACCCCAATTTGGCGTCTTTTAACCTCGGTGCATGTGAATTGTGTGGTAGCTCCGCTAAAAATCACAGCGTATTGTGCTTGGAGGTGTCACACACTCTTGGCAGTAGATGCTTTTGCTTATGGGCCCCCCTCCCCCAAATCCACCCTCCTTTTATCTCTGTCCATAAGATATCTTTGCGCACCCACCTCCCGCTTGAAAAGATTAGATTTTCTTTAAAAAACAAGACTGATCAGTTTTATGCAGTATGGAAACCTTTTATTAATTATTTTAATAAGACAGCAATAATTAAACCCTAATCTCACAATCCCCCCCCCTTTTTTTTTTTTTTTTTTTTTTTTTTTTTTTTCTTTTCTCTCTTCTTTCCTTTTTTCCCTTCTATATCATTTTCTGAGTTCAAACATAAATCATTTACATAT
>NW_024876623.1:0-1883 GCF_018340385.1 Cyprinus carpio
CCCTGGTGATGTGGTCACTGGATTTCTAGCAGAGTCAACATACCTCCATCTGGAAACGTCTGTCAAAGTCTGGATCTCGGCTACTCTGGACCCTAAGAAAGACTTTGTATCGGTAACTCTGATTTTAACCAATGCAGCACTGTGGCTGGAATCAGTCCAGTACGTGGACTTCCGGGTGTATGTGGAATGTGGTAAGTTCAGTCTGTATGACTTTAGCCATCTGAGCTCCAGAGAGAGCGCCGCTTTACAACTCAGAAGCGGGGGGGGGGCATGAATGAACATTTCCTAGGGGCCACTCTAGGTCGTAGCTAGGACAAGGGTGACATGGACTTCATCACTCGCCGGGTGACCCGGCAGGTAGGCCACAGATCCATACTCTACTCTCGAGGAGTATGCCATAAAGACAATGTAACTCTCTGACAGTGGACGGTGCTTCCGGACTTACCAGGAGCATACAAGGTCGAGGGAATTCAGAATATTTCTTAGTGGATATTGGAAAGCTCTACCCAATCTATGTGGACCAGCCATTTCTCACGCAGAGATGTAAAGGGGTTCAATAGGGGTCATCCCAGCTTAGGTTGTGTTTCCAGAGATCCTTGGATCAGAGTCTTTTGCCTCGTGAGTGAAGGGTAGGATGAACCCCAAGGGGTCATATTGGCTTGCCAAAGTCTTATACAAGGTTCCTCGCAGTGGGCTGAGCAGGTTCTGCTACCACGGTTTTTCCCTGCTTATACCCAAGGAGGTGTGGGTGAGGCAATTCCATTTGTAAGCCCAGTGTAAAGTTCTTGCAGGTCAGTGCTACTCTGGGACAACCAGCACTCACTACTAGCTGATCTGGCCCGATGGGGGTACCTGAGAATGGATGGCACATTGGATGCCCATTGGCCGGTTCAAAGCCTCCACCTGTAGCAAGGACTGGCCCTTGATCCATCTATTATGGCCCTTGGCCTCACCTTGATCAGGGGTACTGTAGAGGCAGTTATCAACATAGAATGAGGTCTCCACAATGTCAACTAGTCCAGCCATGGTATAGCCGGTATTCTTGGGCATGATGCTACTGAAGAGCATAAGTGGCGCAGCATGGGCTGCAGGTCGTACCAAAGGGAAGTACCTGCCACTCGTAAATGTCTGGGTGAGCTTCCAGGTTCATGTTCCTCCAGATGAATCGCAGGACCGATTTGTCACCAGGTAATAAACGTACTTGGTGGAACATGCCTTTTATGTCCCCGCTCACTGCAACTGCATGTTGCCGGAACCTCAATATCACACCCAACAGAGATGGCCCAAGTGTTGGCCCTGGAAGGAGTTGTTCATTCAATCTCTGACCATGGTACTGAAAGGAACAGTTGTAGACTATTCGATCCTTTCCATTGTGGTGCACTATGTGGTGGGGAATGAACCACGACTCTGTGGACTTGTCTACCTCATCTGGTGCTATCTTAGCAATGTAGCCTGCTGATTCAAGCTTTTGAATCTCAGAACAGTAAACTTGTGCTTGCTCAGGATTCTTGGCCAGTTTTCTCTCAATGTTTCTTAAGCTGGGGAGCACAGACTCCATACCTGCGTTAAGCAAAGTGATAGGAGTGCGCCTCAGCAGTGGAGTAGCATACCGCAGGACACCATCCACGTTCACTCTGACAGTGGCAGTCTGCAAAAGGTTATAGCACTGTTGGTCTTGTTTCGATCTTGTTATCACCTTTTCATTGTATGGAACAGTGTCAACTTGCCACAAGCGCTCAACATGCTGATACAGCTCGTCACGTGGGGCTGTCATAATATGCAAACATTGTTGCAGACCTTTAGGGGGCTGAATTGGACACATTGGGCCTTGCAGTACCCAACCAAGCTTGGTACATATGGCAATGGGGCTGCTCTCTGCTCCT
>NW_024876624.1:0-1993 GCF_018340385.1 Cyprinus carpio
ATTCTATTGTTAGTAACTCTAATCCAGGTGTACTGTTTCACTCCTTCATTCTTTCCTCTCCAAATATCAAGGAGTTCTGATTGTTTTATAACATTTTTTAGGGATAGGGCAGATGATGGATGAGGTTCTTCACCATTCCTGTCAGTGATAAAATCTACAGTACAGTTCCAATCCCCACCCATAATTAAAAAATCATCTTGATCTAAATCATAAAGAACTTTCTTAAGTTTCTGAAATAGTTGAATTCGATCACTTCCTACTATGGGAGCATAAATATTAATAAAAACAAAAACCTTACTGTTTATTTCTACTTTTAAAACAAGGAGCCTTCCTTTTTCTACTTCCCGTTTTGATAAAATATTGATCTTTGTTTTCACTGAGAAAAGTATTGCCACCCCTGCACTTACATTAGTGCCATGGCTTAAAACACACTCACCATCCCACCTCAAACCCCAATCTGTTTCATTTGCTTCATCACTGTGTGTTTCTTGAAGAAACATCACATTAATCCTCTTTAGGTCCAATACACTCTTTTTAACAAAAGAGCCTAATTTATTTCCATCCCTGGCCCCCATTTATGTTCAAGATCCCTACTCTCAGGATATCCATATGAGAAATAAAGAGGGAAGGGAAGTCAAATAAAATCAGAAAAGTAGAAAGAAACCCGAAAAGTTGTAGACACTCCATGTGATCCTATATTTTAATTTACTTCTCTTATTTGAACTTTCTTTGAACTTTGCCCTGAATTGCCGTTATATGTGTTTTCTTTAACCTAAATCTCTTTTTTGATTTGGGACAACAGAACTTCATTTGCTGCACTCACTGCGAATTTTTTTTATCCACTGAATCAACAAACTTGTTGTTTAAATCGGGGAAAAACTCTGCAAGTTCAACACTTTTGCCTTTGGTTTTCATCCAAGAAGTTGTTTGTCTGTTCAACAGTATACAGCTCTCCTTCATAAGCCTTATCCATATCACATCAAACAAGTTCATCATCTCCTAATGCTTCCTTCAGCTGACGGCTTCAGACTGTCCATCCACCTCATCATCACTACTCTCCACACACCTCTTACTCAAAGCCTCTTCAGCATTAGCACCATCAGTACTCTGCTGAACACTTACAGCACTGACACTCAGGCATTTGACTATCATTAACAACATTAACCGCTTCACTTACCTCAGTGTTGATCCACTTTGACCAAATCTCTCTGCCTGTACACTGCCTTTCTTTCGCTACAGTTTGTTGCTCATCTGTCCGCGGGCCCTGGTTCTCTCTCGGCGCGTTGTTTTAATGGACAGATCGAAGCGCTTGGCTAGGCCGATATCTCCGCACTCAAAAACAGCGTAAACTGTCTGTGCTTCAAGCAAGTACAGCATGTGGGCGAACTGTTCCCGTGAGGACACACACGGAAAGAGACATCGAGTGTTTTGTCCGGCGAAGTTAAAAACATATGTACAGTTGTCTCCCTAAAAGACAACACGTGGTTTTAACTGGCGCGCTCTTGCATCCGAAAGCGAATCATTTTCACCCCCTCCAGCAATTTTTCCCCTGAATCTAGACAACCTCCTTTACAATTGAATCACTGGAAATGAAAGGCGGTACATTTGAAAACTGCGACTTTGTAGCGCCGGGCAGATAAGGTGACGGCACGACGCTTCCTTAACCCAAATTCCGCTTTCAATCATTGTTTTTACTAAGTGTTCGCTTTTAGAAACATCTACAACAGCTTTGTTCATCCTAGAGGCCGAAGCTTATGTTTTCGTGGGTCGCATTTGGTCCTACACGGCGCAGGAGAACATCTTTCTATGGTTGTGCCGGAGTCCCGGCGCCCACCTGAACCCTTCCTTAGAGAGAGAGGCGACAGCTCCCCCCGGCTCGGGCAGACGTCATTACAGCCTCACGCTCCCCACTCAATCAATCACCTGCTACACGAATACAAAATGAAAAAAGAAAGAAAAATAATGCCCAAGAATTGGGGGAAAAAGAGGAAAG
>NW_024876625.1:0-1890 GCF_018340385.1 Cyprinus carpio
GGTATCCTGAGTGTTCGCTCCCTGAGCTCGTAAGTTTCAGTAGGTTGAGTGTTTCACAGCCTCTCAATCAAGTAGGCTGTGGCTCCTCCGAGCCCTCGGGTAGATCTATGCTTGTAGGTCGGCCTCACCGGGCAGCCTCTGTAGCTGGCCTAGGCTATGCTGGGGATGTTGAGCGTGTTATTCTTAAGTATAGCTGCCACATTCATTTATGTGTTAGGCTTCCTCCCCTAGATTCCGGCCTCCTCCCTTAAATGGGAGTTGTTGGCCAAGGCCATGCTTTCTCTGCATTCAGGGGTGATCAAGGCAATGCAGGGTGAGGTAGGTGAGTAGGATCAGTCTGGCAGGGTTAGGGACCATCTCTTCGCAGCTCAAGGAATTGACAGTTCGGTTAGACCCCTGGCCGAGAGCGGAGATGTTTAGGGTCTCTAGAGCTGGCTCCACTCCAGCCCGTTGAGCTAATCACCTCGGACCGAGGGGTTGAAGTGGGTTGGCTTGCAATTTAGCCCCCCCCGCCTCCCCTAGGCTGGGCACAGGACAAATCTCCTGTCACCCTCTTGGAGCCACTTGCAGGCCTTCCGGCTCCTGTGTGTGTGTGTGTGTCTAGCGTGCAGGGGGGTATATAGTTTGTTGTAACTCAGGGTAGTTTCGGGAGTGATGAGATCCATTCTCTCAGCTCTGCATTTATCTACCTCACACCCACGATGGTCTCAGTTGAGCAGGGACGTCTAAGCTACATTTCATTCTGGAGTTTTTGAACTCTGCCTCCTTTGGGGCTTGTGAGACATTATAATGGAGGCTGTATATACATTTATCATTAGAGGGTAATGGGGTGCCCCCACGGGGCAGAATGGCGATGCCACTCCCGCTATAAGGGTATTGCTTTTTTTGCTGAGTACACTGGGCCTTGGGTAAATGTGATTAAAGGACCAGAATCTTTGTAGTAACAGTTTCTCTGGGCTGGCGCTGCACGGTTAGGTAGTAGGTCCCAGCAGGCCTCCCCTGGACCGGATAGCCCCAAATAGGGCTCCTAGGCCAAGCTCACCTCTCGATGGTTGGCCCTGGTAGTTCAGGCAGAAGGCTCACTGCCCGGTGCAGTGAGGACTTAACAGGCCTCTCCGGAGGTGGGTCATAACATTGTGGAAACATACACTAGGGACAAAACTATAGGGAAAAGTTTTTTTTTATAGTAATGGTTCCAGCAGTGTGCGTTAAAGTAGCAGGAATAGACTAAGCTTATCAGCTAGTAGGCCTCGACTCAGGCCTCCCTGTTAAGCGAAGTCCCCCAGCAGCAGATCACATCCAGCTGATTAGACTGTTGTTTCAGGTAGTAGGTCTCTTCAGGCCTCCCCTGAAGGTGGGCTCCCACATTTTGTGGTGGTCAGGTATTAGGCTGTACTATAGGCCTCCCTGAGGGGTTAAAATCCCACATACTGTGGTTACTAGGTGGCAGGCCCCCACAGGCCTTCCTGAAGTTGAATTCCGGCTCTTTTTGAACTATCAGGTAGTAGGCCTCATAAGGCCTCCCTGAAGGCAAAGCCCCAAAGACAGTCAACTGGACTGCCAGTCTGGCTCACTATCAGCTATGGTTTTCAGGTAGTAGGCCTCTCCAGGCCTCCCTGAAAATAAACTTTCCACTTAGGGTGGTTTTCTTGATAACAGGTAGTAGGCCTCTCTAGGCCTCTCTGTAAGTGAACTCCCATGCACGGTGTTTATCAGGTAGTAGGCCTTACTAGGCCTCCCTGAAGATGAGCTCCCACATACTGTGGTTGTCAGCTAGTAGGCCTCACCAGGCCTCGCTGGAGGTTAGCTCCCACATACTGTGCGTTTCCACTAAACAGCATGGTTTTTCAGGTAGTAGGCCCCCCCAGGCCTCCCTGTAAGCAACTCCCA
>NW_024876626.1:0-672 GCF_018340385.1 Cyprinus carpio
TGGAGAAGGGCGGGCCTTCTTGTTACTCATTTTAGCATAATCTCTTCCATGGGGGCATGGGTTGGCCTAATAGTACTTAGGGGAGTAAGATTTTTTTATCGGGATAATAAACTTTTTTCTGTCTGAGTTTTTAACGCTTTCTGTTTAGATGGCTGCTTTTAGGCCCACTAGAACAGTATGTTTTATGTATTATGATCTTTATCCTCCTGGAAAGGTTGTGTCCTTTGTTAAAGGGGCTGTACCCCCTTTAACTAACTCTCATGTGTTTCTCTTAGTCTTGTTTTGTTTGTGTGATTTGAGGTGCACGAGGCTGAACTTCTATTCATTTCTTAGGCAACCAGCTATCACCAGGTTCGGTAGGTCTGTCACTTCTACCCGGAGCTCTTCCCACTCTTTTGCCACAGAGACGGGTTGGCCCTTAATAGGCTGTCTCGGGGTAGCTCACCTGGTTTCGGGGGGTTTCAAACTAAAGGTCTCTTTGCTTGGGTGTACTGGCTAAATCATGATGCAAAAGGTACGAGGTTTAATCTTTGCTTTTTAGTGCTTATATGGGTTATTTCATTTCTCTCTTTCAGCTTTCCCTTGCGGTACTATTTCTATCGCTTTGTGGGAACCTTTTCTGTCTCCCATACTCAGGTAAAAAAAAATGGTTTAGTTATTTCTTCCACTTCA
>NW_024876627.1:0-933 GCF_018340385.1 Cyprinus carpio
CCATTAGTGGTCTTTAGCTGCCATCTAGTGGTTATAAAATGCATTTACTCAAAACAACACTGTGTTTTTAAACATAACTGTTATAGTGTTATTTTTTGCCCAATCTTTCTTAAATTTTGCATGCTTGTTTTTAGAATGAAATTATGCATTAATTTTACACAGTTTTGATAATTTGTGGGCTTTCTGTTTGTATTAATAGGCCTTTGTGTACACTATGAAAAGAACATATTAAAAATTACTGGTTTATAGTTGTCCAAATGCAATTGTTCAACATGTTTTTTGATAATTATTGACCTTCAGAGTCTAGAGAATTGTACTTCAGTGGTTTTATTGATTTTCAGCTTAAAGCCTTGGATTAGTTTATAAAACTAACTTTTTTAAAATAATCTTGAATATTTAATTAACAGCTTTACAATGACAACATTGGTCCCAGAGGCAAGTTGTTCAGAATGAGGATATCTATCATATGATATGAAGATCTAGTGTTTGTGTGAATATATGAGCATTTTCAACCAATTTGAGGCCATTTACCATATAAATCTTTTGTTTTTTGAGGCCTTTTCTACTGTTATAGCGCCACCTATGGTTCGATTTCCATGGCTTGCATGCTTGTTCAGAGTCATCTGACACATAGAGAGTCCACAGAATATTACTGCAGTAGTTTGGTTCGATTCGGGTAAAAACCTAGGACTAGTTCGCAAAAGTAGGTTTTTAACATAATTATGAATAATTAATGAACGATTTGACTGACAGTAATGGTTCTTGAGGCAAAGTTGTGCATTATGAGGAGATCTTTCAAATGATATCCATATTGCATGGATATGTGAAACACCTAGTGATTACAGAGCCAAAAAAACTCGTTAGCGCCAACTGAGTGGCCGTTCTTTCAAAATTCTTACAGACCTTTCGGGCCATGAGACGAACATGCCCACC
>NW_024876628.1:0-1904 GCF_018340385.1 Cyprinus carpio
AGCCCCACACTGTCTATAGATCGTAAACAATAAAACAAAGCTGTCACTATCATTGTATCCCTGATTGAAGGGGATTTGAAAAACATATTTCAAAACATTTTCAGGGTGATACAAGACCACTCCACGGGTTTATTTTGTGATATCAATCAGCTGGATATATATTATTAAATTACTCTAAATTGTAACAACTAGGGCTGCACAATATTGAAGAAAAATATGATATGCAATAACTTACAGCTAAATAGTGTGGTATGATTTAAATTTTATTAGCCTAAACACTTAAAATTATATTACCAACATACATGTTTCACATTATTTCTGGGAAGAGAAAGCAGCACAGCCATGTTTTACTGTTGCAGTACAGAAAAGCAAACCTGACAAAGCTAACGTTACCTGTAAAGTATTTAAATCATGCAGTTATCGCAAACCATCGCGATATGCATATTGCGATATGCTCATTTGCAATGCTCCAATAATTTTTATATATTTTGCAGCCCTAGACTCAACATTGTCCAATAAAAACCAACTTACCTTTAAAGGTGTCTATAAGATTTTCAAGCTGCCATTCAGACAATTTTCCTCTCACAAACGGTCCATGAGTCGGCAGCAGTCATAAAATGAAATTTGAAAGTGTTAAATTAGAATTCCTCAAAGGCTACCAATCATGCTGAATCAGGCAGTTTCTCTATTCATATTATTTTGATATTGATTTTCAAATTCGGAAGTTAACTTCCATGATGACCAGAGCTTTTCAACCGAAAATGAAAACTTTTATGCGCTTTTGGTTGTTCATTTATTATTCCATTAACAGCGTGTTTGTCCCGGAATTTTTGAGCTTAAATTTGCTTTAAAACCGATTAAAGTGGAGAGCTTCGGAATCCGATGCCTTTACTCAGTGCACGTGCCATACGGTCGTCTCTCTCCTCCATGCTCAACAAAATCTGCCCGCGCATATCATCTGAGCAATTAGCGTGCTCACATGGTAGAAGTTTCTTGACGGGGCGACATCGCCAACTACTGACCTGGTAGCTTTTACGCTGAGTTTTTAAACCGGGTTTTCGCAGATCCGCAGGATCGTTAAAACGCGATCACTGCTTTTTAATACATCGCTGCCCTTCTAAACATTTCTGACATTTCACCCACGGGTCATATCCATGGAATCGGTAAGTCACTCCGCCAGTTTATAGCGACTTAGTCTGGTATTGAAAAAGCGGCGACGGCAGCAAGGCTGTAAAGGATAAACCTACCGTGTTTTAATGGCATCCGCAGTAAAAAAAGCTGTATATAACTCCTAGATCTATTTTTCCACAGCCTGTATTGATCAGGAGTTTTATTGAATTTCTTCTCAGACAGATATTTTTGAGTGTTTCAGCAGAACACAGTAAATAGCAGTACACCTGCTTTTAGAGATGCATGTCTATTCGTCACAGCCTCCCGTGTATGGCTAAGATGGCGCTGCTGTGAATATAGCAAAAAACATTATTTGGCCTCAGAAATTCCCTTTTCACACTCGGCCCGGTGACCACTTTCAATCTTAATAACGTTACTAGAGGTATGGTCTCCAGCACCTAAAATCTTAACCAACAACTTGTCAATTTGTTTTCAGGGTGAAGCGGCATAACATGAAATCGATTTATTTCTCCTTTCACTCTAATGGCTGTTTGTAAAAGATTGCACGTCACTATTCATATAAAAAACCTTTTTTTTTTTTTTTTTTTGGCAAAAACTATTCTTGGTTTAGAGTCCGACAGAGATTCTCACAGAAGACACACGCAGACTGTGCTGGAACTTACCTCAGTTGCTTTTTCTGACGAGTATTTCTAAAATACAGCAGACTTTCCACACACAACTCACTCGCTATTTCCCGCCGATTTACGTGCGAGCCTGTGAGGGGACTAACTTAT
>NW_024876629.1:0-1940 GCF_018340385.1 Cyprinus carpio
CATTATCAGCAGTCAGCCTGTTTCTTTTTTCATCTATAATGTGTGACACTGAGCTAAAAAGCCTTTCACTTTCCACACTGCTACATGGGGCTGAGAGGTATTTCTGGGCCATTTTAGCCAAAGTGGGGAACCTAATTTTGTTGACACCCCAGTACTTCAGAGGACTGTCTTCACGAGGGCTTGGGGCCTCTCCGAGGTATGTGTCGAGCTCAATGGCAGCACCTGCTGCCAGCGGCTGTGCTGCCTGGGGCTGCTCCTTAGCGATTTCTTCAAATACAGTGTCCAGACTGCTGCTAGTGCTGGCCTGGGCCTTGAGGAACAGTTTAGCAGGAGGTTCTGCAGCTTCTGCCCGACTCTCCTCTGCCTCAGCTCTGGACATCATCTGCAGCTCCTGCTTCAGGTGCAGCTTGGCCTCGGAGCAGTGTTGTTGGAGAAGAAGCGATCTTTATACCTGAACAAAATTCATGAATGTGATAATATGTGGAAAAAATAGGACAGATTTTAGTTTCCCCTAAACCACTGTCATAAATGCCAGCCATTCATTTTCTGGTGAGTGAAGCTGCCAGGAATGTTGTGACCCCTTCGGCCACCGTGATAAAATAGGGGAAATATGTTCCATAGTATATATATTGCATACACATTTGTATTTATTAATTTTAATTTGTATTTTTTTTTTATTTTTTATTGTGTGTATTTAGTACGTCCAACTATAATAGTAATATTATTTCAGATGGAAATTAATCTTTACGATTTAGTACTGTAGTTTATCATAATAGCACACAGACTTTACCTTTGGGTCAAGTATGTAGGAGATGGAAGCGGCGAAAGTATTTCGTCTCGACGTCACTGAAGCCGCTTTCTGACAGCTTCCAAGGTTGTTTCATTGTCTTGACGCCGCGGGTCCCCGTCTGTTTCTCTGTTTCTAGAAGTCTCACCAGCACAGTCACAGCTGGATGTAGACATCAGAGGCTAGTGCGCCGTGCGCCTGCTCACTTTTTAGTCAGCCTTCCTCAAAGTGCATGAGGATTTGTCAAACAGTCTTCCGTTACAATATTCATTGTGAGCCGCATTGGTGAGCCGAGATAGCCAGGGAGTTCATGCTCGACACATACACCTCCCCAGCACTGCTTTTGCTCACGAGGGACTGGAGCATGTAATAATGCAAGCGTTCCAGCGTGTCTGTATCGCCCAAGTTGCAGTCTCTTATTGGCTGGCTGAGCCGTCCCTGAATGTCCTCGGTGGCGGAGTAGGCTAAGGCGGAATGTTTAAATGCCCAACTATTTTCCGGCCCCACTGCTATAGCATCAGCTATGCTCCTCTGTGCTAATAAGCCCTGTGAACAGCCAGTTGGGCGTGTCGCGTTTCACGGCGAACTTGGGAGCCCTAGTCATTCATGGCTTTAATCATGTTTTTTAGCATTGTCCACGAAGCACAACATGTACTGATGTTTTAGGGTATACCCCATGTCACCAGGCATTTCCTCAAACATGCGCTATAGCCTGGCTGGTCGCGAGCAGCGGAGTTGTTTAAGCATGTAATTATGGCTCGTTGCGGCGTGAAACTCTCGTCTATCCATTGGGAGGTTAGGCTAATTAGCGACACGGGGCTAACACTGCTTGTCCAAATATCCGTGAGGTGAAACTAAACGCAGAGGGAGGCTTACAGTAGGCTGTGGATATGTTTTTTTCACGGAGTCGTGTAGTTTAGGAAGCTCTGTGTCAGTCATGTAGCGGCGGCTTGGGACATCATATCTGGGCTCCAAAACATGGAGGAGACGCAGGAATCCCACATTTTCTACCTCCGAGAGTGGCTGGTCACTCAATGCAATGTACTCGATAATTGCCTGTGTTATTTTCACAGCACATGGATTGTCTCTGGACATTTTCTCTCGTCTTGCAAGAGTTTGCTGCAGCGTGGGGTGTGTTGTTTAGAAGCGTGGG
>NW_024876630.1:0-4427 GCF_018340385.1 Cyprinus carpio
TTGGGAAATTGAAACCCCGGTAAAATTTTTTTAGGATTCTTTGATGAATAAAAAATTGAAAAAAGAAAGCATTTTTTAAAAGAAAATTTTCCAAAAATTTCACGTCGTTTTATTATTTTATTAATATTTTTTTAATTTTGGGCCCTGTTTATTAAAATTTATTAAGACAAATTAATGTTATTCTGCATGACCTTATTCTGATTTTTACCCACCCAACCTTTTAACAAAAAACATAAATATTAAAAAGCAGTTAATTGGGTTTTTGTTCAAAGAAAAGTCAATTTAATATTTTAATGTTTTTCCCTATACTAAAGTGTAACTTTAGTTAACTACTCAGATAACTTTAAAAAACAAAATTTAAAAAAAATTTTCAGCTTTTAATTTTTAAGTTAATTTCAAATTTAAAAACATTTTTAAAATAAAATTTCTGTGTTTTTAAACTTTAAAAAATGCCAGAACTAATATAAACAAACAAGAACGTGTATTTTATAACAACTTTAAAAAAGATGAATAATACTGAACTAAAACTGTATTGTTCAGGGGTTCCCGGGTAGTTAATACATTAGCAAATGTTAACGAATGAGACTTTTGTGTTATTAAGCACTGCAAACAACAAATGTGAAGATAGTTTCTCTCAGCAATCATCAAAATAGCGGGGGCATTCTGGATAGCACACCACATTGAAAATTTTGTCATTCAAAACATAAAAAATATTATATACTTGAATGAAATAATTGGGTTTTTAAAAAAGAGACTATGTTGACATAAAAAAATGAACTAAGTTCATTTACCATGGTTTCTTGGGGGAGGATGGAGAACTTGAGTCATCTGAAGGCCTGTTGGAAAATAGGTGAGGGGGTTTCGATCTGGTTTTCATTAGTAGACACCCCGGCTTCCGGGTTCGGGGGAGCCCGCAAAACAGACTGTTTAAGCCAGAGAAAACTTTTTCACCAGTGTCAAAAGCATCAAAATACAAAAATTTTCCCAAGGGAACAAGACGGGGTTTTGAAAAAACTTTATTCTCCATTGTCGTTTTTACCGGACTGTCATTGGTTTGAGACCGGCCCCCAGTGTTGGCCCATATATGTCCACAAGTTTTTGGGTGTCTTTTTCGTGTTGTGCTGTTTTTTCCGATGGGGTTGCTGCTACTCACTCTGTCAGAGGGAGTGTGTTCGGTGTGATAAAAAAGGCTGTAGACTCGTACTCTTTTAGTGACCCCTCTATTTCCCCAACGGGGAAATTGGGCTAACATGTGCAAAATTTAGTGACTCAATAAAATTGAGAGTAAAAGCCCAAACAATAACAAATGATGCAGCCCAAATCTTTTTCCGGGAAAAAAAAAGAACCAAGCTACCTCAAATAAAACAGAAGAGATTGAGTTTAAAATTGAGCAAATGTATCTTTAACTGAAAAACCAATTAATACGAAAACCGGGAATAATACTGGCAAATTAAAAAAAGAAAACCCCAGGAAAGAGAAAAAAAGCCGAGCGGGAGGCAAAAGTGCTTGATCCTGGACGATTTAAGTTTTGTAATAGATGCGAAACACGCACCAAAACGCAGCAAAGGGAAAAGGGCCCCCCCCCCCAGTTTTTCCCCTGGACGGACCCCCTGAAGTTCGATTTCTACTCTAAAAAATTAGAATTTTAAAAAAAAAAATTGTTAAAAATCTTTAATCTATTGGTCATTCTGTGTATTTGAAATTGAATTGAAATCAAAAATGATTCCTACCGAAACAACGCCCTGTAACTGAATGAAATTAGCTGATCATTCGTTTTTTCTTGAGATATTCGTAATCTTTTGTCTGAAATTTCAGCCTGTTCCGTTTTGCTTTCAATCTCGTTAGCTGTACTAGTTAGTACAAATTAAGTAATACTTATTATTAAAGCGCTTATATCCAAATATGACCTCAATTTTTTTGTGAGGGCACCCTGAGGCAAATCAATTAAACTATCACTTTGTTGTTTTATCGTTAACACTTAAATAAATTTGTATTCAGTGACATTGTCAACTGTTTTAAAAACATTTGTTTTGCAGCACTTATTGATCCTTGTGGTTTCATGGACTAATACATTTTTATTTAAAAGTGCATACCACAACATTAGTTATTTCATAAAGAAATAAAAATGAACATTTGTACTACCATTTACCCAAAGTTTTAAATGCTCTAAAACTGTTTATTGCTTTTTATAATACCTAATGCATTTACTGATGCTAACAAAAATAAATTTTTGGGCAAGTGTTAAGAATCTTTTTTTCATTATTGCCTGTTTATTTCACTTCATTCAGCCATTTCACAGCTTTAATATTTCTGCCATGTTAGGACCATGTTATAAAGCGAAATTTCTCTATTTGGGTAAACTGTTATTAAATAGCTATAATCAAGTAAAAGCTTTCACAATATCTGAAAAAATTATGCATACAAAGTATAATGCACCTGGCTATGCTTTAAAATATTTACATGTGTTCTAAGCTGCTAACTTGGGGAAACATTTTACCAACTCCCCCATGGATGACATCCGAGATCTCTTTCCTGGTCCTGAGCACTTCCTCGGGACAAAGCCCTTTGGCTTTTATTCATAAGGAAGAACAGGTATTTTACTTAAACCCTTAACTGTCACCCATTTTTGAGAATAAACATGAATCCAATCAAACTTAAATGTTTATAATACAAGAATGTTTTGGAGTACAGACCTAAATTTTTGGGCTGCTAAAATTGCTGATGAAAGTATGAAAACTTATGAAAGTTTAAATTTACTATAAATCAAATGTACTGTACTAAGCATTTATTTTATATAAAATTTATATTTTATCAAATATATTTTACTCTAAAATTGCTATCAAATGAAAGCAATATGTCTATCAAAGTTGCGTTCCAAATTTGAAGTTGATGTCAAAAAAAAAAGCTGTTGGTGTCACCGACATTCTGTTTCATTTTTAAATAGAAAAAATTCCAATTTTACTATTACAAAATTGTACTATGTTTTTTAAATTACTATTACAAATTTATAAATGTCTGTCCCATCAACAGTTGGCAAATATGGAACCGTGAGACTCAGACCTTTCCAACAATATTTGTTTTGTCACGATTATAAAGTAGCTAAAATAAATATTGTAATTTGAAACCTGACATCACCCACTAGGGTAGGAGCTCACTAAAAAATAAAGATACCATTTCCATGGTAACACAACATCGATTTCAGATGGTTTTCATAGGTCGAACCTAATTGTGGTGTTGATTACTAAAATATGTGATATAAAAAAAGGCAATATATAAAAAATTGCCAGTGTCCCACCAGTGGGATGGTGACAGTTAAGGTTAAAATATTTGTGTTTTTGACCTGTTATCAGTAATTACATTTTCAGCACAGAGGATTTATATGTAAGTTGGTGTGGTTAAAGATTAACACTTATACATTCAAGTGAGACCCTCTGGAATAAAATGATAAATTACTTTTCTGATTTGATTAATGTATACATTTCTATTTGAACCCAAGGTTCATCAGCTGATGATGAAATATACTGGAAGTCCAAAAAGAGATGACCCCAGCACTTCAAAGTTTTTGTGCTACTCCAGCCCAGAATACGCCCTTCTTCTCACTGATAGTGAACTACAACATGTGAGACGCATACTTCGAGCAGCAGCGTCTTGGAAAAGAGGGTGAAGTCACTCTTATCGCTGAGCTCTTCTGCCGGCTCATCTGAAATACCATGACAAATATGATATCTATATTGCAAGAGCCTCTTCAGATGACTACAAATATCCCACTAAACATAAAGTTATTGCTATGGCAAAGGTTAGTGGAATACTACCCCGTGATAAAAGATAAGTCAACTTCGACTGAGTCAAGCGAGTGGGGGTGAGAGACTTCATTTGCTTCTGGAATATTTAGTAGTCAAAAACATGTTTTCTCTCAAGTAACATTATGCTCTTCAAAAACTATTCCACATGCTTGCTTTCTTCTGTTTTTTACAGTGACACTGCTGCTAAAAAAGCTCTTGAAGTTTAATTTCTCTCAACATCCTCAAGTCCTGTGGGAAGGGGCCAAATTACCCTCCATCCAAGAGAGCATGTCTGGCTTGAAGTACCAGCCTGCCGCAGTGGTAAGTGACTATGATGCAGTGATTCCATGCAATGCAACAGTTCATCTTATCACCACCTCTCAAGATCAAGCACTCCCACGACAAGAAAATGACAAAGCATCTAAGCGAAGCATGTACAAGTATAGTATTTGCAGTAAATACTCAGCCATAACATAATAATGCAATATAAAGCCTAATTCTTGCCTTTATTTATTTTATGTGGCATGGCATACATTCTTGTTCTCCTAATATCTATATTGAATGCCTGGAATTATAGCCGACGGTCCAGACAACAGCCTTGACAGCCAGAAAACACAGGCACGACATTACAGGACTCTACAAGAA
>NW_024876631.1:0-3644 GCF_018340385.1 Cyprinus carpio
TTTTTCTGGGAGTTTTCCAACCCCCTGAAACTGCAGTTGTTAAACCCCTTCTGAAAAAAGAGCAATCGCCCGGAAATGCCACTATATTGAGCAACTATGAGACCACAATATCCAAATCTGTCTTTTACTGACAAGACTATTAAAGGGAAGTTTTTTAATCTTCGACGACTGCTAAACTCAAATGGATTCGGGACAATTTTCAATTTGTTTGGACCGATCTCAACACAGAGACAGCACTCATTAAGATAATAAAATTTTTTAAATATTTGCTTAGAATTCTGATTCTGGCAAAAGGAAATATCAGTGCTGGTGTACTACTAGATTTGCTGCATTTAATACCGTCGCATCGTGTTCGCGCCTACTAGAGAGACTGGAAAACTAGGTCAGGCTTTCTGGGATGGTAATCAATTGGTTTTAGGCCAGTACTTGCGGAAGGAGGAAGTTATTATGCAGGTATAGGTAGGCATAAAGTCCTAACTGGATATACATAACATGCGGAGAGTCCCGCAACTGTATATGCTCCCACTAGGTCAAATAATGAGAAAGAACCGTTAAAGTGCCTATCACAGCTTTGCAGATGTTACCCAGGTTCACCTAGACTTGTCACCAAATGACTATAGCCCCATTGACTCCCTCCGCCAATGCGTTGATGAAATTAACAATTGGATGCGCCAAAACTTTTTTTTTTCAGTTAAACAAGGAGAAAACTGAAGTCGTTGCATTTGGTAACAAAGATGAATTTCTAGGGGGCAAACAACTAAAAAGCGAAGTCAAGAATGTTGGTGTGATTCTGGAATCAGACCTTAGTTTCAGTAGTCAAATTTTAAAGTACTTTTACTTGTTTATAAATCACTCAATGGCCTATGACCTATATACAATGCAAATATATGCTTGCTGAATATAAACCTAACAGACCACTCAGATCATTAGGATCAAGTCAGTTAGAAGTTAGAAATACCAAGGTTTCACTTAAAAACAAGGGAGTCCACTTTTAGCTATTATGCCACCCGCTGTTGGAATCATCTTCCAGAAGAGATCAGATGTGCTAAACATTAGCCAAATTCAAAACTCATCTGTTTAGCGTGCATTTTACTGAATGAGCACTGAGCTACGTCCGAACTGGTTGCACTGTATTTTATGTATAACCATTTTCTATTCTTAACCGTTTTTAATTAATTTTAAATCATTTTTTTTTTTAATCATTTAAAAATATATATTTTTTAATTCGTTGTCTTACTGTTGGTGATTATTATTATTTCTTATGATTATTTTACTTCCTTTTAAGTAAAGCGCTCTGAATTATCATTGTCTATCAAATGTGCTATATAAATAAACTTAACTTGCCTTGCCTAAATACTGGTCACGCTCAATGAGATGAAGACATGCAGAGGTAGAGAACGCAACAAACATACCCCTTTAGGTCATGGAAGCAGCCTACCTACCACAACACATATTCTCCAGAATGGGTTAATGATGGCTTCATTATTTCATGATGAAGACAGACTGAATATTCAGATACCAGATGGGATTGTTCGACTTTTTTTCTTAAGACAAAGACAATTGTTTGATTTCAAGAACACACAACCAAATCCTAATGCTATTTCGTGAAATAACACAACAACGGCTGATCCATTACAATGCATACATGGCACGTCTGTTTTATAGGTATATCATATTATTCTTGAATATAAGTGTTTAGTCTAAATATGTGTTAACAAATCTTTTTTTTTTTTTTTTTTTTTTTTTACAAAGAAGTTAAATTTAACACGTGTAACTAATACCTCATTCAAATGCTACAGACTTCTAGGTCAGGAAACTACAAATCCCAGCATAAACCTCAGACTTCAGACATGGCCACCAGGCGCAAAACCCCACAATACTCATACATGGCAGGGGTCTAAAACGTTGGACATCTAAATATATGCATGCTCAGATACCCTATATAAAAGGGTGGGACTCATATCTCCGTACTATTTGTGATGTTACAGTTTAGTGATGTTAGTGATGCAAAGTCCGATTAATTTTCGCGAACCGATTCTTTCGGGGAAGTTGGGGTCAGTGAACCGCTTCAGAGAACAGATTCGTCAGTTCCTTTAGTCATCATGCAGTGATGTCAGTATACATTTCTTTTCTAACAACTAAGTGTCATGTTATATCAATGAAACATTCAAATAAAGTTATCTGTGTGAACGCATATTGCTGATTATTGTCTTTTGTTCCTTTTAGTTGATGTTTATATACCCCATTTTTATGCATTGATCCTTCATGTCGGATACGAGTCCACGACTGGGCAATTTTGACTAACCTACACATAAAAATACGGATATGTTCTACATGTCTAAAGTATAAGTCTATAGAAAGAATAAAGCATCCTGATAAACTCATTGATTTAGCTTAACAACTTTAAATATAATCTGTATGCACGATAAACCGTATGCTCTTAAAAAGTGATAGTACACAAAATATGTGTAAAAGGACTGATAACACATTAATGAGATGTTTTGGTTCGTGTGTCTTACACGACTGTGTGTTACTAAACAAATTTTTATTAAGTTTTAATATAAAAAGATAATAGTTTGTTTGCAATTTTGATGCTTTTATTATGAAATCACACAAAGAACCATTGTTTGTTAACACATTATTAATTGAAATAACACTATGTGTTCATTTCTGGTCTGTCTACGAAAATGCCGCGAGACACAAGGCCTCAATCTTACTATTTCTCTGTACATTTTAAAACACTTAAAGTTGAAGATGGTGTGGAAACACTATTCTCTTTGTATGCGCAAATCAGTTGTTTTAAGCAAAAGCGATGATTCAGTCCGTTTTTATTCAGTCTTTGTGATTTAGGCCTCGGACTTTTAGTTTTGTCCCAGGAAACAGTTAAGTGTACATTGTCATGTTTGGCTGTTCATTTTTAAGAAAACATGAGGCCATCGTCCCTTAATTCTCTTAATGTTTCACAACTGCAAATGTTTGTTTAGCTTAAGTATTAGTTTATAGTCAGTTACAAATGTGTCAGGAGTGAAGCATTATATGTTTTTTTTTTTTTAAATAATCATAATAAAGTTACAGGTTGTACGGTAGTTGGAAGAACACTTGGCAGAGTGTTACTCAAACAGTCCTTCTGTGTTATCTTTTAATAAAATGTATTCCATCGGACGTACCACTAAGACAAATTCTGTAACAGCGTTCCATAAATGAATATAAACATTCAAATATTTATAGAGGTAATAAGAACAATTCAGGTCTCAACAACACAAACACACAAATGCTTGCTCTAACTCTTTTCACACACTAGTCTTATTCCTAGTGCAAACCTCCAAAGTGATAGATATCTTGATCTCTTATCCCGCCAGTGTTCAAGTTACGCTTACTGCAGATCGTCACATGCGTTGTGAGTTATAAACATAAAAAAATTTTTTTCATAGTCATGTCTGAATTTGTGTTTACCGCAGTTTCGGGCCACTCTTGTAGTATTTCCCCATCTAACTGTAATTGTTAGGCCTTGGCGGACATTTCCTGAATTTTTTTTTGCTGTCCGCGTTAGATTTCTGTTAATTTACTTGTTTTTAGTAAAATATACATTTATCTCCTTCGCTCTTCCTTGCTCTGTTACCATTTATTAATAATTCTCTTCCGTC
>NW_024876632.1:0-2187 GCF_018340385.1 Cyprinus carpio
AGAGCCTATGATTCTTAAAATATCCCATCAAATCATTTTTTCAAAGTACCTGAGGTCCACTGCTGAACATCAGACACCCACTGCTGGACTGTGTCTTGCTGTAGAGATAACTCAGCTGTGAGTTTCTCCAGGTCCTTTGTTGCCTCTGCAATCCTTTGTACAGTCTGTCCAAAAGAGAATATCCTTGTTAACAAATGCTGAGAATTTAAAAACAAAAATGTTATTATACATATTTTCCTAGTTGTACCTTGATGTATCTTTTGGCCAGTGTCCGGTCAAGGTTTTCTGCCTTTCGCTTGTTCCAGGCCACTTGCCTGGATTGTTAGCATGTCTGTGCGAACTTGACACACAATGTATGTGCAGTAATTTAGGTTCACAGTGAGGACCACAGGTCAGATACTACATTGATCATTCTCTAATATTGTCACATAAACCTGGAAATAATCATACACTTAATTAACGTGTCAGAAGTTAAATTATTATTAAGAGAATCCTGATCAGTGTAAAAGTGCTGACTCCTCAGACAGTTGTTTTCTAAGGGAGCACCTATGCATGGAACTCTCCTAAAATGCAAAGGCCGAAAGCATCATGTTCAAACCACTTGGTCTCAGTTTGACACAACTCTACATGAAAAATGCTTTACCGTTTTTGATGTAACACTGAAAACATATGGCTGCTCAGAGAAAGTGAAGCTACAGCACCTGTTCAACCTCCCTCCTGATTGTTGTTCCAGCTCCTTTCTTGATTGCGTCCTCCCCATTTTTAACTGTGTAACACATTTAAATGAATGGCACTTGGAAACAAGTAAAGTAGGGGCAGAGGACAGACAATCATAATGTGTGGTGCAAATGGTAAGTAATACATCTAATTGTCATTATTACTCACACATCCATGAATGCGCTTGGTGCTTTAAGGGATGGAGAGAAATGGGCGCATGTTCAGCAAGTCCTCCAACTCTGACAGTCCACAACTTTCTGCAGATATGGCCAATATTTGCAGACCACATCAGAGCAAAAAAACTGGACGGTCTGTGAAGCTAGCTGTTTCTGGAGATATAATGGGTATACAAATATTTCTCCACGGAACATATTCAATCCTTCAGCCATCCCATGACGGCGGGTGCCAACTTCAACACCTTCTCGTCTAGTTTACTTTACAAGACATTTGCTTGAAGACTCCTGGTATAAGTCACTGGCCCTTTCCATCTCCCACTTTCCTAGTTCTTAAACGGAGTAGTATAAATGCAGACATTTACACAGTTACATTTACAAAATAAGCTGTAAATCATGGTATTATGGCATTTGATGCAAACCAAATAATGTAATTTTAAATTTTGAGAAAACTGGCAAGCATTCGCTAAATTTTTAATTGTAGTGTGCATGAAATATAAATTTAGCTTACATATCAGTTGTTCCATGGATGTAATCAACAAAGGGAGGGGACACCTCAGCATCATTGGCCAAAAGACTCCATCAAAAAACCCATCAGGCCTTGGAAAGAAATATATAGATGTGGGTTAAATTTAGTGTATAAAAGTAATTTGTGGCTCACTAGCATTTCATTGTACATGAATGTTACACACCCTGGTTGGCTTTTTGAAACGAGCATTCTTATGTTCCCATCCACTGCAACTGCCAACATGGAGGGTGTGCATGCAGTGGCACTGAAAAAATGCTGGACCTGAGACAGCTTGTCAACTCCAAATTTGGCATAGGCCCATTCGAGGAAGGCCTCTCTGCATTGTATGTCCCCAATAAATCTTACCACTCTTAGAGCAAAAGTGAAAACAAAACAGTTTTGAAGGTTGGCTTTAGACTGTGGTCAAGGATGAAGAAAGGGCTCTGTCAAGAAATATGTGCTGAAACTTTGGGGATTGCAACAACAAGTCCTAACAATGAATCTGTTATTTAAAAGGTGATCCAAACAAGATAACTAAATGATGAGTCCACTCACTCGCCCGAAGAGTTTTGTACGACACTCGAGCATGCTGACAAAAGCTTGTCTCGACATCCCTGGGGCAGTGATTTTTAGATCCTCATACGTGGTGAACAAGTCCACCAAGTAAAAGGTCTCAAAATTGACAGTGGCTGGCCAGTAACCACTTTCAACCAGATCACTTATGGTCACTGGCAAGGTTTTTCCACAGGAGCAGTTTACTGATGGAAGGAAGAGGTTGTATCTTCCTGA
>NW_024876633.1:0-1934 GCF_018340385.1 Cyprinus carpio
TTGGACTCAGAAAAATCCGGTCACCCAATCTTATACCAGCTTTGTTGACCACTTCTGGGAAGTTTTCGGTAAACCTACCTGGGATTCATCCATCGGTGAGAAATTATATAATTTAAAACAAGGCAAGATGTCTGTAAATGATATGCCTCCAGTTTAGGACTCTCGCGGCCACAAGTGGGTGAATGAACAAGCTCTGCTGACCACATATCGCCCAAGGATTGGATCCCCGAGTTGCGGTTGCATCTCGCTGCATACCGAGGATACCATCGGCTTTGAACGTTTCATCCAACTCTCCATACGCTTCTGCCACTCGTATGCAGTCGTGTCTCGAAGAGCACCAGGGCCAGCCTCAGCACAACATCTCCCTCTGCCGACCAGAACCCATCAATCCTCCAGAACCAGCCCACGAACCCATGTTACTGGACTCTAACCACCTGACTAGGATGGAACGGCAGAGACGGCTGACCCAGAATCTGTGCTTATACTGCGGATCTCCGGGGCATATCCTCTCCACATGCCCCATACGCCCTCCTCGTTCTCTGGTGAGTGCCATCATCCCTACCATTAAACAGATGAAACCACTCACCACTATTGTGACACTTACTGATGCTGATGTTTCTATTCCAGTCAATGCACTCCTCGATTCTGGGTCAGCCGCAACTTCATCTCCGCTCCCTCTGCCGTCAACTCACCTCCCGACCACGGCCACGCAATCCTCCTACCAGATTCACTCAATAACGGGAAGACCACTTAGCAGGAAACGGGTTCGCCGCAGTGTCGGACCACTTCAACTGCAAATAGGCCTTCTTCACAAGGAAAGGATCCATCTGCTGGTTCTGGAGGAATCCACCCGCTGACGTGGTCCTAGGGCGCCCGTGGTTGGAGCAGCATAACCCCGTCCTATCTTGGAAGACTGGCGAAATCCTGAAGTGGGGCGAAACCTGTTTCATGGGACTGTTTTCCCGAGGTTCCTGTGCCATCCTCTCAGCTCCCTAAACACTTTCTGTCTGTTGCGACCTCCATCGAGAGTCCGATGGAAGACGATCCCGTGGACATACCGTCGTGTTACGCCCCCTTCAGTGATGTTTCCGCCCAAAAAGAGCCTCCAAGCTGCCTCCACCACGGCCATGGGACTGCGCCATTGATCTGCTTCCGGGTGAGTCAGTGCCTCGGGGAAGGATCTACCCCCTTTCCATCCCGGAGGAGAAGGCCATGGAGCGAGTACATCAAAGAGGCTCTGGCTCAAGGTTACATCCGTCCATCCACTTCCCCTGCTGCTTCGAGGCTTCTTCTTTGTGGAGAGAAAAAGGAGGAGGCTTCGCGGCCTATACTGACTACCGAAACCTCAACCCAGATTACTGTCAAGTTGGGATATCCCTTCCTCTGCGTCCCAGCAGCCCTGGAACACCTCCGTGGTGCCACTGTCTTCACCAAGTTGGACCTCCACCCGGCTGGCATATAACCTCATCCGGATACGTGAGGGGGCGAGTGGAGAACCTTGCCCAGCCTTCATCACGCCCACTGGACACTACAGTATCTGCGTGATGCGTATGGCTTTGGTCAGCGCCCCCCTCCGTATTCCGGAACTTCATCCACGAGGTGCTCCGAGTTTCTCCACGGTGATCCTGAGTATATAGATGATATCCTGATTTACTCCCGAGGAGCTTGACCGAACATGTCGTCACCCGCGTTCTTGCAACGCCTGAGGAGTACCAACTCTACCTAAGCGGAAAGAGGTGAAACCGCTTCCATCCAGCCCTCAGTGCAGTTCCTTGGATACAACGCCGACAGCAGTGGCATCCCGGATGGACGAGGGGAAGGTTGGATGCCATCAGGAAACTGCCAACCCCTACAACCATCAAAGAACTCTCCAAAGATTCCTTCGGCTTCTCCAATTTCTATTTCTCTAAACCCGCCGCTTATACAAAATTAGC
>NW_024876634.1:0-1630 GCF_018340385.1 Cyprinus carpio
GGCACAGGAACCTCGGGAAAACAGTCCATGAAACAGGTCTCGCCCCACTTCAGGGATTTCGCCAGTCTTCCAAGATAGGACGGGGTTATGCTGCTCCAACCCACGGGCGCCCTAGGACCACGTCAGCGGTGGATTCCTCCAGAACCAGCAGATGGATCCTTCCTTGTGAAGAATGCCTATTTGCAGTTGAAGTGGCCCGACACTGCGGCGAACCCGTTTCCTGCTAAGCGGCCTTCCCGTTATTGAGTGAATCTGGTAGGAGGATTGCGTGGCCGTTGGTCGGGAGGTGGAGTTGACGGCAGAGGGAGCCAGAGATGACCCAGAATCGAGGAGTGCATTGACTGAAATAGAAACATCAGCATCAGTAAGTGTCACAATAGTGGTGAGTGGTTTCATCTGATTAGTGTAGGGAAGATGGCACTCACCAGAGAACGAGGAGGGCGTATGGGGCATGTGGAGAGGATATGCCCCGGAGATCCGCAGTATAAGCACAGATTCTGGGCCCTGGTGCTCTTCGAGATGACTATGGCAGTGGCGTATGGAAGTTGGATGAAGCGTTCAAGCCCGATGGTATCTCTCGTATGCTGGCAGATGCAACCCGCGCAGGATCAATCGCCGATATAGCGTTAGCCAAACTGTTCATTCCACCCACTTGTAGCGCCAAAGAGTCTAAGCTGGGAGGCATAATCATTTACAGACATCTTGCCTTGTTTTTAAATTATATAATTTCTCACCGATGGATGAATCCCAGGTAGGTTTACGAAAACCTCCCGGAAGTGGTCAACAAAGCTGGTATAAGATTGGGTGACGGATTTTTCTGAGTCCAAATGGAATCAGCCATTGTAGTGCTTTACCTTTTAGTGAGAAATGATAAATGCCACTTTGGATAGCTTCGATTGGGATATAGGTGCGGCTGCATCTCCAGGACCAGCGAGCATTGCAGAAAGAAATCATGCATTCCTCCGCCTGGCGAAGACAGAGAAGAGCGCGCCGGTTTGGCCATGGGACTGGAAGGCACGGAGAGTGTGAAAGAAGTGGTGGGGTCATTCCGGAAGTGCTGGCTGGTGATGAAGGTGCTGGAGGGGCGTTGAGTGTGCGCCATAGGTATCAAGCGAATCCTGGAAGGGGAGTCTGGATGGCTCATGCTTGTGTCAGTTGGTAAATGAGTCCGGTCTTCTGTTACAGTACAGATGGGTGGGAGACAGAAGATCACAGGTAAGGTGGTATTTATTGACATAAGCAGAGATCACGATGAAAACAGTGGTGATTCGGTGATTGCAGAGAGTGGAGTAAGCAGAATACTGTCCTTGAGGTGATGTAGGGTGAAGGTCCACCCAGAGTAGCAGAAGAGTGGAGGCGTTGAGGGCGCGAACACACACACACTCTCACGAGAAAGACACAGGAGGTAACTTTAAGGAATCACTGGAGCAGGTAAATATAGCTATAAGGGGGTCCTTGAAGTCGGCAGATAGGTAATCCTAGTTACCAAGCGAGGCGGTTAGTGACTGTGTGTGTGTGAGTGTCTTTTATGTGCAGGTAGATGATGGTGCTGGCTGAGGGGGCGAGTAGTGTGTGATCAATGATCACTCCAGGTGGGAGAGTTTGATTGGATGGGGTTGGAGCCTGGCGT
>NW_024876635.1:0-1618 GCF_018340385.1 Cyprinus carpio
GAAGCTGTCAGTCATCATTAATCAATGTGACACCGACCTATCCAGTGCCAGTAAAGTTTTCCACCCGCAGATAAAAGGACATGCAAGGAAGTGAACAAGGACTTCTTTTGCTTCCTGGGTTTTGCTGTTATGTTACTTGTTTCTTGGTTTGATTTGTTTCTTTATGTCAAATTTCAATTTGTTTGTTTTGCCATTTTTCTTTTGAACCTTACCTCTTTCTTGATTTGCTATTTTGTTTGTTTTAGTCACTTTGTGACTCGGATGGCGTTGCTCTTTGAGCTTTGCTGAGCTTAGGCTCTAGGACGCTTTTACTCTTTACCCAAGAGGAAGGTGGATAGGAAAGATGTCGTGCCACTTCCATTGTGCAACATTTAGGTAACTCGATCTGTTTAGACACCCCTAGGTAAGAGGTGAACGCCACCCCCCTGTATGTTTGGTTTTTATTAGCTGAGGATAGGGAAGTATATGGCGCTTGGCTGAAGATTTGCTTTCTTTTCTTTGAGTTTAGTTAGGTTAGAGGTTTAAAATAAGTTAGAAGTGTTTGTTTTTGTTTCTTTCTTTCTTTTGGCGCCACTAGCGCCCTCTTTCTCTTGGGTTGATTTTTGTATTGTTCTTTTGTTTTGTTCTCTGAGTTGTAAATATTTGTACATATTGGTTGTCTCTTTAATGATATATATATACTTATAAATATTTTGGTAGTTATTTTCACTTTGTACAATAAATCACATTTGTTTGCAACTGGTGTCTCTGCATTGTATCTTGCTGCCTCCTTCAGTTTTACAGTTTTACCACAAAAATTTGAATGTTACTCCTTTTACCCCTAGACCATTTTTAAGAGGGTCGTAACATTTAATGGGGGCTCGTCCGGGATCCAATTAATCCCAAAAGAGTATGTTAATTGTGGTAATTTTGTAAATGTGTTGGTGGCAAAGCAATGGACATTGCATTGTTTGTACTGCGACAGTATAGGATTTTCTCATGCGGTGTAGTAGTGTAATGCTTATTGGTTGGTTATTAATTATGGAAGTGTTTAAGTTGCAAGATTTTGTTACCAGTCCATCTGTACAGCAAATTAATTCATGCAGGAAGCAGGATTTATTGCAGATCGCAGACCATTTTCAGATTGTCGTAAGTAAACAGTCTCTTAAAAAAGAAATAAAACTAATACTGATCTTGGCGCTTGAATGAGTTGCAGGTGTTGCCTATGTCAAATGTTGGGGCGGTGAAACGGGTGGAGATGTTAATGTGGATGGCGGTCTCTGGCGCAATTCAGTTCTGGGGGAGGAGGACAAGCGTAGTGGTGGAGCTGATGCTGACGGAGGCAGAGGTCGAAGCCAAGGCCGGCTTACCACCGCTTGAGCCGCTTTCACCCAGTTCTGTTGATTCATATCGGAAGGAACGCTGACTGAAGGTCCGCCTTTGCCCGCTTGCATTATGAAGCGCGAAGAGAGAGCTCCAGGTAACGCCAAGCGAACTCGAATTTTAGAAGCTGGAAGTACGCAAGCTTAAAACCGAGGCTGAGACGAGGTGAAGCTTTGGAGGCAGCTTGAGCTAGGTGCATCAAACGCTGCTACCAGCTCAGCTGTACAGCCGCCAGTCCCGCTCAAGTCTTCTTCTA
>NW_024876636.1:0-1639 GCF_018340385.1 Cyprinus carpio
TTTTCAGTTTGTTCACCACTTTTCTAAGATCATAAATTCACATCTTGGAAAAAGCTCCCCTTTATTAGATACCTTACATCATTAATAAATTGCTTACTATCAGGAGAACATCTCTACTAATGCAGCTCCTTTTAATCCTTTTGTTTCTTGCAGAAATTTGCTATAATCATTAGCACTATACAAGCAGATCAAGGTTTCATTTTAAGAACTAGAGACAGATGTTGAACAGGTAAGGATATATCTGAGAGTCAAGAGGGAATCTCCATCACTACTATCGATCCACAATCTGAGCCGCGCGTAGTCACACACCTCATCAGTTTTCATTTAATTGTATGAAACAGTAGCACTTTCTTTGTCCCATCAACTTTTGTCTGTCTTTCTTTTTACCTGGGATCTTGAAAACAGATTTTGCTTCATTCTCAAAAACTACAGCATTTTTCTTTGCATATCCATTCAAAACACCAAACTCTGTTATGTGCAAACGTTCTCAGAAGTTGTTCCAGCATGCCCTATAAGTGCCTAGTGGTAACAATCTCAGACTCAGTTTTATCAGATCTTAACTCAGCAGCCACAACTGCAACCGGCCCAAGCTCACCGGCTTCGACCACTGACACACACCAGCAATGCTGTGTGTCATTTACGATCTCAGCCAGCGGAACAACAGACACCCCCATTTCAGTGCTTGTGTTCACAGCTGCATTTTCCTTTTATTCGGACAATCACGAACAAGATGTCCAATCTTACTGCAATTAAAAACATTTAATCGTAGTATCAGATGTTGCAAAACACTGTATAATCGAAACCATCAATTTTGAACTTGAACACCAGATCAATCTCATCAATTCCGTTTTTCAACACCATGAAAACTTGTCTTCTAAACGAGACTAAATGTTTCACCAAAGGTGATTTGCAACCCAAGAGGAATTTTCTTTATTGATGAAACCAGCTTTCCATACCGAGATAACTCTTGCACCAGTATATCGTCATTAATAAACGGGAGTGCACGTTGGACAGAATGACCTTTTTGACGGCTACCTAACGGTAAAACACTCACGAGTGAACTGTTCAACACAACGCCACTTTGGACAACTTCATTTGCCTCTCAATTGATTTAAAAAAGATAACAATTGCACTATTCATTCGCTGATGCAGAGACAATATAATCATGTCCCACAATCTCTCCCACGGCTAAACATACCTGCTCCATCGCTAATCTTAGACTCCACCTTCACTCCTATGTCGGCGTGGTTAAATCTTTAAAACTCATCGTAGCTTCTTGGTTCGCCATGCCTCCCAGCCTACGCATACAGACGGAAAGCTTTTTAACTCTAACCGATCCAAACACAACAAAACATACAAACAAACACACACAGCTCCAAATACAAACAGCGGGCAAAAAACCAGCTTACATTCACCACGCGCTCTCCAATCTCGCTCAACAGACGCCCACGCATGCGCACGAAGAGAGAGAGAGAGAGAGAGAGAAGAGAGAGAGAGAGAGAGAGAGAGAGAGAGAGAGAGGAGAGAGAGAGAGAGAGAAAAGAGAGAGAGAGGAGAGAAGAGAAGAGAGGAGAGAGAGAGAGAGGAGAGAGAGAGAGAGAGAGAGAGAGAGAGAGAGAGGAGAGAGAGAGAGAGAGAG
>NW_024876637.1:0-1917 GCF_018340385.1 Cyprinus carpio
ACTTGTGACTTGGTGACTTGGACTCGAAGCCTAATTCGAAGCCGCTATTTTTATGACTTGTGACTTCACAAAAAATAAAAATACTTGAGACTTGACTCGGACTTGGAAGCAAAGACCTGGACTTGACTTGACTTGAGACACGCATGACTTGGAATGACTTGGAGTGTTAATCACATCATGTTTTCAGTTTGAATATAAAATATATAAATTATTTTAAAAAATAAGGTTGATAACTCCAACTGAGCGCAGGCTGAGAAGCTGAAGGCCAATATGACGGGATCACCACACTATCATCAGTCATGCCACCTCCACCAGAGCCTATACGCGCACTGCGCGCTCCGCTTAGATCAGTTATCCGCCACATCAACATGTCGGAAATGGAGGGGGTGCCGAGGTCATAGCTTTTGGCTTCAAGAATTTTTAGCAAGATGGCAAGGAGGCGGTAGCTTTGCAAGACATGCAACATACAAATATCGGACAGCCAGACGACAACCTCCACTTTGATCCGTCCATCTGAAGAGCCATTCTGGCCAGTAAGTGCTTGTCAATTTGTTAATGTTATCTGTTAGTTGGTAGTTAGCTAATGTAATAATAGCTAAAAGTAGCCATTAAAGGTTGTATCAGCGATTTTCAGCCCCCAAAAGGCCCAAACATAAAAATGATCACATCTCATGTAATCTTTCCGGCCCTTCACCGCCAGCAGGCCTCAAAAACGGTTTATTGCAGGGGCCGCGCTTAGGTTGGGCGTATGGGGCTTAAGTTCCTCGAATGTTTATAGTAAAGGTCCGAATATTTTGTTACCTTGTCTTTCCCATAGAAACCAAAACAATTCATCAAGAAAAACAAATGTGAATAAGACTACAGCTGCGCGATTGCACCTAATCATGAAAAGTGCATATTACAGTTTTTTATATATATATTTTCCCTTTGTATTAAAGTTACTTAACACGCAGTGCTTTGCAGTGTTGAGCATTATAGCCAATCACAGACATGTCTGTTAGAAGCGCATTGGCCAATCAGACGTGCAAAATGAGTCAGCTATGCTGAAAGATGTGTTTTGGCGCCGAAATCACCCCAGTTCTACACCCTCACAGTTGCTGTCATTATTATTGGCAACAAACTTAAGATGGAAATAAAGAGATCTCACTGCAAAATATTCGATATTCTTGATGCTGCTCTCTGATGAACTCCATTAGGACTATACACCACTCTGTTTGTTGTTGTGAAGACTAAAAGTTCAGCGGCCCAGCTCATCATTGTCAAGCAGGCTCACGCTCTCACACTGCAGTGGCTTAATGCTCAATTCCGATTTTTTGAAAAAATGCGATTTTTTTCAAAAGGCCTGAATGTGGCTTGTCCGGCTGTTCAGGACGGGAAGTCGCATTTCAAAAAAGATCGGATACGTGATCGGATTCAGGACCACATACCCAAGTGGCCTGGGTCACATTTGAAAAGATCGGATCTGTGTCGCTCAGACTGTCAAGGTGAAAAAGATCAGATACAGGTCGATAGGGGCAAAAAAAGAATCAGGTGGGTCGTTTCAGCATGCAGTATGAACATAGCCAAAATGATTAAAGAAGTGAACGAATGCCTGGTAAAATGTGGCATATAAACATTTAACATTTTTATTTATTTATTACATTTTGCCTTTTGAATTGAAAATATGCTATAATGTCCTTTTATTAATTTAGAGACAATGCATGCATAATTAAAAAATAAAATATTAGCTGCAAATAGTTAAAATTATTTCACTAATACAATAAGCCTTTCTTTCTTTTTTTCTTTATTCCCCTTAAATCGCTTTTTATAATTAATTAATTCCTTTAAATAAAAATTCTCAAATCTTATATTTTTGCAAGCAAGTGCAACACCTTGTTAAAGAGGTAATGACTTATGGATATACTCTGAGTGTGTGTG
>NW_024876638.1:0-1894 GCF_018340385.1 Cyprinus carpio
AAGCATGCAAAGATTCATGGAGATCGGACCATAGGTGGCGCTATAACAGTTAAAAGGGCATCAAAAAACACAAGATTTCTATAGAAAATGACCTCAAATTGTAGAACATGTTCATATATTCACACAAACACTAGATCTTAACATCATATGATAGAACTCCTCATTCTGAACAACGTTGCCTTGGGCCTAATGCCTGTCCACATTCAATCGTTAATTAAATTCTTTCACAAATAAGTTGTTAAAAACTTACTTTTTGGCGAACTCGTTCCTAGGTTTTTCACCTTTAATCTTCAAATTCAACCACTAACTGGAAAACAATTCCACGGAACCTCTCTAGAAGCAACATAATTAGGCAAAAAACAAAAGTGAATTTTTTTTTGTCCTTTGTTTTAGCTATGACAGGTTAATTTGTAAGAAAGGGACCGTAAAGCCAATTACCAAAAAAGCTTATAAAAACCAAAACGCAAAAACACGCCCTAAACTTTTTATGAAAACTTTTGGTTTTTTTAAAAACAAAATTTGTTCAGTTACTCACCGAAAAACAAGCATGCCAAGTTTTTCATGTAGTTTTTTTTGTTCAGACGCAAGATGTTTGGCGCTTATACCCATCGAAAGTTTCTCAAAAAAAACACCAAAGTTTATAATGGTAAAATGGCCCCCTGCAAATTGTTTTGGAAAAAATGCTCATTAATTCCACCACAAACACCTAGATCTTCATACTCGTATGATAGATGATCCTCATTTTCGAATCACCCTTGTTTGAAGCCCCTTCTGGGACCAAATGTTGTCCCCATAAAAAACTTGTTTAATTAAAATTAGATAAAATAAAATTAAATAATCTACTTTAATCGCACTTGTTTGTTTTTTTTTCCAGGTTTAAGCTGAAAATCAATAAAACCACTTCAGTACAATTCCTCTCTAGCCTCTCTAGGTCAATAATTATCAAAAAAAAATGTTGAACATTTGCATTTGGACAACTATAAACCGGTCATTTTATAATATGTTCTTTACGTAGTGTACCCCAAAGGCCTACTAATACAAACAGAAAGCCCAAAAATTTCTCAAGTGTAAAATAATCAATAATTTCTTTCTAAACAAGCATAGAAAAAATTTAAGAGAGATTGGGCAAAAAATATCACTCTAATAGTTAAAAAGGTTAAAAACACAGTGTGGTATGAGAAATTGCAATTTATAACCACTAGATGGCAGCGGAAGACCACTAATGGGCTCATTCAGCTAGCTTTTAAAGCAGTACTGTTCAAAGGTTTGATGGATTCATGCTTAAACATTATAAATCACTGTTATAACATTTTAAATCTCATTGAGTCAAAGTTAACGATTTTGTTCATACAGAAATATCAGTTTTTACAATTTTGTCAGATTATGATTAGAGTGAAACCAGAAAATGACATCTAAACTCATAAAAAAAAGAAAACACTTGCAATAAGTTTTGTATCACCTATCACTTATTTTAAATATCAACATGTGTGTGCATGTATCTGTGTGTGTGTATATGTAAGCTTATGCGCTTTCACGTGAATATGGTTTATAGAGTATTAATATAAAAAGTTTAATAATTTAATTTCAGTGTGTGCTATGTGTGTTGTGAGTCTGTGAGCCTATTCTCCATTTTGGAAGCCATACATCCAGATTGGCCAAGACCACCTCAAAGGCCTTAAAGTGCTTGAACCCCGGTAATTGCTGCTTGCAGCTATATTTATTATTATTATTATTATTCTTCTGCCCTAAAACTGATCGTGCAGACCAAACCGTAAGGCCTAGAGACTTGAAATTTTGCCAGATTGTAGAGCTCAATTTGGGGAGAACCATCAAAGTTCGACCCAATCGGCCTGAACGGGGCGCACACAAAATACAAAAATTTAGACATTTTTGG
>NW_024876639.1:0-1637 GCF_018340385.1 Cyprinus carpio
TAAATAATTAGAAATATAGATTTTTTAAAAAAAACATTATTGAAAATTCCCAAAGGTTTCTAAACCCTTTAAACCCATATAACACATAATTGAAAACAAAACCCTTTACAATTGAAATCTATTTTCAGCAATGTCAACTAAAACCACTTGAAAATCACCCATAATTTATAATTTTAAAATCATGTCTTTATTTATTAAGAACTTTGACAATTTAAAGTAAAAATCAAATCTTAATCCAGTGATAACCATAGGAGTCGGCCCATGAAGGAACTGCAACAACAAAGGCAACAGAGTGATGCCCGACAAGGTTTAGCTGGAATGTGGTAGGGATGAAAAATCCAAGGGTTTAACTAAGGTCGGGAAACCCGGTTAGTTTGGTCCATCCCCACTGACCCCTAAAACCATCCAAGCCAGGCCCAATTCACAAGCCCATCCCCTCTCTTCTACATCTGATTATGATTTTGAACCCTTTTGATCCCCAAAACCCATAAACCATTCAAAAGGTCCTCAAATAATTTTTAACCACATGAATTTTGTTCCAATATTTAAAACATGATTATGTTTTAAAAGAATTTTTAAACCATGATTGGGTTTTTCTTAGTAATTAATCAAATTGTAGACCCGGGTAAAAAAAAAAAAAAAAAAACAAAATGGGGGCGTATATCCGGGAGGACCGCTAATGGGTTTAAAAACATATGAAATTTAGAAAATTTTTTAAAGTCAGCTAGGTTTTTTGAGGCTATGTTAGCAGATTTAGGTTCGGGTTTAGGGCTAGTCCTGGGTTTAATTGCAACTAGGTATATAGATAAAAACGAGTTTCCCCCTCATTAATTCCACCCTCCATTAGCATATGCTTTCTGATTGGCCAAAAGCTTACCTGGCGTATCTTTGCACTGGCGGGGAGGAGTCCGATGGGTGCACATAACTGGTATGGTTGGATTCAGGAGGCTTCAATAGTCTTTCAGGTAGCGCGGATGAGTGCGGAAGAAGGATTTTGCTTTCACATCAATTTGACATTACAACATTCTAAGAGATGTGACAAAAAGGAACTCAGTCCATCGGCAAAGGCAAAAAGATACATCCCAATGAAATAACCGGTGAAATCAATAATAGTCTTTTAGGGAAGAAAGGTATTAGTTTTTGTGGTGTGTGAAGTACATTGGTGTGTGATTGTGCACAGGTGGTGGTGTGAGAGATACACAAGCATTTGTGTGTGTGTGTGTGTGTGTGTGTGTGTGTGTGTGTGTGTAAGTACACAAGCGTGTAATGTATTTGTGTGTGTGCATAATGAGTGATGTACACAGGTGTGTGTGAAGTGCACAGGCGTCAGGTGTGTGTGCATGTAGTTGATTGTGCACAGGTGTTGTGAGAGTTGGTGTTGTGTGGAGAGAGAGGGGGGAAGAGATAGGATAGATAGCAAAAGAAGAGAAAGAAGAAATTACATTAGAAGTCATACTTAAACAATTTGAGATAAAACAGCAGGTAGGCTTGAAACAAATTTTGACTAGGGAAAATTAAAGAAGAACATATCTTTTTCCCCAAGGTTATGTTAGTGTTAGGTGCTGGTGTGGGGTAGAATAGATAGGATAGATATATAATAGATAAGATTAGTTTTATGTTTTTTCTGTACACGATTT
>NW_024876640.1:0-1573 GCF_018340385.1 Cyprinus carpio
AGCGTGCAGGTGCTTGGAGGGGCCGAGGGGCTCAAAGAAAAAGAGGCCATACCTCCTCTTCGCTGACATCTTTGCAGTGGCCACCACTTTTGTTGGAGTTAACTGAAAGATCCTGCTTTTGTTTGTAAGGTCCTTCTTGGTTCTTTCTCCCCAGTATAATTGTGGGACTCCTGTATTACATACACACCTGTGGATCACTCCCGGTCAGCCCCAACCTCCTTTCTGTTTCCCACTCTCAAAGGGACATCTGGCTGTTGCGGGTGTTCTCCCTAAGCTCTGGAAGAGTCCCCCTCCTTATGTCAGGTCCACCCCCAATTTATATCCATTCATAGGCCCAGTTTCATTCGTTGGCCTTTGACATTGTCTCAAGGTGTAGAAAATCTTCCATGTCAGGTCATTTTTCTTCTTTCGTCCTTGCTCCTCGTTGTTCTTTTCCTCTGGTAATCGTGATGGCTGTCATCTTTTATTAGCCATTTCTTCTAATTGCTAGCTTGTTTCATTATTTATTACAAATAATTGACTTGGCTTTCACAAAGGTCGGGATCCTGTATCAGAAGTAACTTTGTGATCAATTAAGTTGGAAACCATGAGAATTGCAACGGGTAAGTACTTCCCGGGAACCTTCACTACCGTTAAATTTGTTATCTGCACACACACAGACGTAAAAAGGCAGCACAGATTTGTCTTTGTGCATCTCTTCTTTTCTTTTTTTCTTTATGGTCAGCGATTCTTGATATTTGTGTGTGCATTTGAAACATCTGATTGACCAGGCATTTTGGGCGTCACCGTTTTAAGTCCCATTGGCGAGACTAAGTGGGTAATACTAGCATGGCTGGAAATAGCTGCCTGTGGGCAATACTTGCTTTTAACGCTTCCATTTTCTGAAATCAACTTCCTACTTTCCACATTAGGACTCTGCTGACTATCCTACACACACCCAACAGGTGAGGCTAGAGGGGTACGTACTTTAGCACTTTTTTCTGCCATGGAGTGCAGATGGTATGATTCTCGCTTTGATTGAGGGTTCGAGGTTAAAATCCCGGACGAGGCCCTTGGTGAGGCTTGGTCCTGAAGCTCTTTGCTTCCTTTTAGTGTCATGGGCGATCATGAAATTTTTGGCATATTGGGAAGAATATCGCTCAGCATCCGGGCCGGTTAGCTCAGTTGGTTAGAGCGTGGTGCTAATAACGCCAAGGTCGCTGGGTTCCACCTTCCTCGCATCACCCCCATCCTCTTTTGTTCTCTCTGGGAGCTCAGCTCTGCTCCTCCTTCGTAAGAGTGAGGGGCTCTCACAAACTCCCCTGCTGGATTTGGGCTTCACTGGGTGGTTTTGGCCACAAACAGCCTGTTGGAATCTCTTCAGGCTTTCGACAGATGTCTCCACTGTCCTTGACTCTGGTCGTGAAATGAGGTGGGCTGAAGTTCACCTGGGAACTCAAAACCCACTGTCTAATTGGCTGCCCAAAACCCCACATCACTATTTGTCTTCCCAGATGGTGGGCGGTGAGGGAGTAGTGGTTCCATGGTGTAATGGTTAGCACTCTGGACTTTGAATCCAGTGATCCGAGTTCAA
>NW_024876641.1:0-1256 GCF_018340385.1 Cyprinus carpio
TATTTGTGCCCCTTCAGACAAAGAAACTGCATACCAATTTTCAAGTCGATCTGGACCACCTGGGTTGCCTAGTTATAGCCATTTATGTGTTTTTTCTGTCTTATAGCGCCCCAAGTGGCAGAGGTGCGCAATTTTTTTTATTTGACCAAAAATTGAGCTTATACACACATGTGTACCAAGTTTGGTTAAGATATTTCATTCCCGTTCAAGAGTTATAGCTAAAATAACATTTGGCTAACGCGTTAGCATAGACGCTTTTTGGCATACTGTTTCAGCGTAAGAATCAAAATTTCAACTTTTTTTGATAATTATTGATAATGAGTGTCCAGAGAGAATATTTCTGCAGTGGTTTTGGTTCTGATCGGTGAAAAACCTAGGACTAGTTCTCGCGAAAAGTAGGTTTCAGATATAACTCGATTTTGGCGCAGAAAAACGATATACTGTAGAGCTTGGGGTAAAAAAGCAGCAGAGCAATTTTGTTCGGCTAACCCAAGGATTGCAACGATGCCATGTTTTTTTTGAGTCTCACGCATAAACCGGTTTACGCAGCTACAGCCAAAAATGTCTGAAATTTTTTGTATTTTATACTTTGTAGCGCCTCCTCAAGTAGGCCGATTGGGCCGGGTTCTTTGCGCTCGAGTAGCGAAAGCAAGACTACTACCTTTTGACCAAGTTTCAGTCTCTAGGCCTTTTACGGTTTGCCGTCCACGGATCAGTTTTACATGAAGAATACACACACACACACACAATAATAATAAAAATCCCACACCAATTACAAGAGGGGAGCTTCAGCATCTGCAGGCTTGAAAACCCCACAATAAAAAAATCCCAACAATTACAAGAGGAGTTTTCAAGATGGCTTGAACCCCTAAATTCAGCTGCAAGCAAAGCAATTACCGGGGTTCAAGCACTTAAGATCTTTGGGTGGTTTCGCCAACCTGATGTATGGCTGACAAACTTTGGACTCAATGAGATTTTTAAATGTTGTAACAGTGGTTTTATAATGTTTTTTGACATGAATCCATAAAACCTTGAAATAGTACTGTTTAAGCTAGCTGAATGAGCCCATTAGTGATCTTCCGCTGCCATCTAGTGGCTAAAAATGGCTATTTCTCTATACAACACCTGTGTTTTTTAAAATTTATAACTATTAGAGTGTTATTTTTTTGCCCAACTCTCTCTTAAATTTTGCATGCTTTCTAGAATGAAAATATGCATTATTTTACACAGTTTTGATCATTTGTGGTTGATAATTA
>NW_024876642.1:0-1380 GCF_018340385.1 Cyprinus carpio
ACACATACAATAACATACCATCTCTTGGGCTGAGCTGGAGGACCCTGAGCTTGTGCTTGCTGTATCGATCCCTCTGTTCATTGAGGATATTAGTTCCTTGACACACTGCACTAAGGTGGGAATTTCTGCAAAAAAAAGAGGAAATGTATTTTATATAGTTTAAAGTTTAAAATGTACTATAACTAACAGATTTTGAGGACATACCAATTATGACAGTCAAGTGAAACTAAACTGCAGCTTGAGTATATGTTGTTTTCTCTAAAGCCCTATTTGCACGGGATTAGTATTATCTGGGGATGATGAGTGATTTTGAAACACTTTACATGAATTTTGTTATGTGCATTAAGCGCGGGATATGCAAAGCCAGTGATTTTATCTCAAATTTAATGGCCGCTCCCGGATAATAGGAATGTCAAGGTTTTGACAGTCCACGTTTCTGCAAATTAATGGCGATATGACAGCACCCAAAATACTATCAAACACTCCAAGCGCAGCTCCATTCTGAAAGGAAAAAAGGCAAAGAAAAGGCACACGGGAAACAAAAAACCTAACAAAAATGATATATGACCAGTAAATTACAGAAATATGACTATTTGTAGTGCACTGACAATAGTTTTATATAATTTGTTTATTAATAAATTAATTAATTAAGACATTGTTGTTTTGATAATTTTACCTGAATGAATTTTTTAAAATAATTTTTTATATTTCAGATCAATTTGTTTTGTTTTCCTTAATTAACCACCGTGTTTTAGCACACACACACACACACACACACACATATATATATGTATATATATATACATATATACACACACACACACACACCACTGTGAGTCACTGTGATGGACAGTAGGGAAACACACATAGTTGTTCAGACACACACATACACATTCACCTGCTGTCTCTCAGGCTGTGGCATACAGTATAACGTTGGTGATTTAGTTGAAGTAAAGGTCTCTTACTTAACTGTATTTGTGACACTCGAGGACAAATTGCTTCTGTCTCGATCTCTCTTGTGCTACAGTGAACACACTACTTATATCTTTCTCTATCTCTCTACCGCGCGTGCGAGCACACACACACTCCAGCATTGTAATCAACGCAAACAAAGAAATGCTTAAAATTTAATGCTCAGAATCTATCTAAAGAAATGAAATACAGTACAACCACTTTTTACTGCTTTTAAAATACAAATCAAGTCAATAGAAAATTACAATCACAAATGTATTATTGTATATAGGTATATTTAAGACATACTATCTACATAGCATCCCTTTAGCACAACTCATTTCAGGTATTTTATACTGTACCTTTCAAAGCTTTCAACACTTCACCACTGACAAATAATGGCTGTTCCACGCTCTCTCCACTTGCCTC
>NW_024876643.1:0-1637 GCF_018340385.1 Cyprinus carpio
TATAAAACTATTGTCAGTGCACTACAAATAGTCATTTCTGTAATTTATGTGGACCATATATCATTTTTAAGGTTTTTGTTTCCCTGTGTGCCTTTTCTTTGCCTTTTTTCCTTTTCAGAATGGAGCTGCGTTGAGTGTTTGATAGTATTTTGGGTGCTGTCATATCGCTACAATTTGCAGAAACGGGACTGTCAAAACCTTGACATTCCTATTATCCTAGGAGTTATGTCATTAAATTTGAGTAAAATCACTGGCTTTGCATATCCCGTGCGAATGCACATAACAAAATTCATGTGGGGGCAGTTTCAAAATCACTCATCATCCCCAGATAATACTAATCCCGCTGTGCAAATAGGGCTTTAGAAAGAAACAACATATACTCAAGCTGCAGTTTAGTTTAACTTGACTGTCATAATTGGTATGTCCTCAAAATCTGGTCAATTAGTTATAGTATATTTTATACTGATGTTTTTAAATTCTTATATAAAATACATTTCCTTTTTTTTTGCAGAAATTCCCACCTTAGTGCAGTGTGTCAAGGAAACTAATATCCTCAATGAACAGAGGGATCGACATACAGCAAGCACAAGCTCAGGGGGTCCTCCAGCTCAGCCCAGAGATGGTATGTTATTGTATGTGTTTTTGTGAAATACTAATCATTCAAAACAAAAATTGTAATAACAATGCTGTGAGAATGTATTAATTACGGATCAAACAGCTGACGACGTGGCCATTCCATCCACAGATCAGCAACAATTGACCTCTTTGATTTACTGTGGTACAGCACTAACTACAACCATGAAGTTTTGGCAGTAATAGTCAGGAACAGATTCTCATCTAATCTTGTAAATTTTAGTGTTTTTTAATTAAGTTTGGTTGAGTTGGTATTATTTTTTTTTGTTTGATTTCTTTAATTGCAGTTCAAAAAAAACATTGTACAGTCAAATTGCAATATATACAAAATGGAGAAAACAAAAACGAACAAACAAAAATATTTATTATATATATATATATATATATATATATATATATATAATATATATATATGATATGACAGCTGTGATTTGCAGCTTCTCTAAACAAGTATCATTAGGCAACAATGCTGCCTCAAATGTTAATCTGAACTAAAATAAACCTATGAGTACAATAATTATATTTCATTTTTTCAAGGAGCTGTTTTTGTTTATATCTCCTAAAAAAAAAAAAATGAGCATGATGGGCTATAAGTAAAAAAAAAAAATCATACTATGTTGTTAGTTTTAATGAAAAATAATTAAATTAAATAAAAGAATTTCTTGGCATTTCTTTTTTTTTGCTACCTATGAAAACTAGAATGACACAATGATGAGCGTATCAGTAACAGAACGCATTTAAATAATCTACTTTGTTTGTAATCTTGAAGAATAATAAAGTAAATAAAAGAAATTTCTCGGCTTTCTTTTTTGCTTAGCCATTGAAAACGTCGAACTGTGACACAAGTGTATCGTATCGAACAGAACCTGCATTTTGTGAACCGTTACACCCCTACTTTGTATGTACATCCTGGCAGGATAACGATAGAGTGGTGAGATACGAACGCTATCTGTTTAATGATGTAACTTAAACGTCAGTACATTGACACATTGATGTTACTGCTA
>NW_024876644.1:0-4393 GCF_018340385.1 Cyprinus carpio
CCCCGTATATTTTAAAATGTCATTGTTTTGTGATAATTGGTTACAAGTGTTAACGAGCCTGTTACTGAATTGCATGACTGAAATAGTAACTGCAGTGAGAGAGACTCTAATTAACGTGTCTCTAATTAAATATTCATTTACTCTTAGGATAGGAGGAACCTGTGCATGTTTGTCACACACACACACACACACACATACTTTACATCACACACACACATAAATGCACATGCAGCATATACTAGCAACACTAAATAATTATATATCAAAAATTATTTACTGCTGTTACTATTTATAGTTTTCACACTATATATTCTATTCCCATTTAGTGCTATTATTACTTGGTGTGTATTCAGGTGTATTCCAAAGTTGAGAGCAGTCAGTGAGAAAATATTTTGCTGCAACGTTCATTAAATAGGATGCTGCTGATTCAGTACAGCCAGAGACCCCTGGTCTTCTAATACCAGTGCTGTGGAGGAAGGGTGCTACGGTAGTCCCTAGCAGAGACAGGGGAGGAGTGTGGTAGAGGTAGGGAAAAACCAACAGACAGACAGTGACAACAGAAAAACAACATACTGTAGAGAAATGACAGTAACAGACCAAATGGCACAGGACAGACAGCATACAGGCTCTACAAACATCCTGAGATTCTTCTTCTTTATTTTTTTACTGTATGTGTAAATTTGTTATAAACGATGCTCTCTTTAAAAAGTAGTAAGCATTGTTTGCTTTATACACATACATATACATAAAATGTTTAAATATCTGTTACATATACAGTAAATGCTTATATTATTTCACCATCTGTACACAAATGTAAGTAGTGAATGTATCCGCATGGGTGGGTTGTGTGGGTGTGGTAATGTGGGCTGGTGTGGCTACAGTGCCAGTGCTGAATTTTTGTCCCAGTCCGCCCCTGTATACAGAGTTCTGGCATGAAACCTCGATACTAGATGGTGCAGTCCAATAGGTCTAACTCAATCCTAATGGCATCATTATCACATGGCACAGCTGACTGGTTCTCTCCTGTATTGGTATCCATGAGCTCGCCGCTCAGTATTCAAATATATGACTAGTAATTTGCTGTAGCAGTTTGCAGCTTGCTTCACAGAACAGTGAAATGAACATCTAACATGAGTGAACGCTTTTTCTAATCCATATCGGTGTGTGTATTGGTCTGCCTATATTGAATGAAAAAAATAAGCAATCATAATCAAGTTTAAAAAGTATCATGTTAACAGTTTGCATTGTATGTAGGAGCAAAATATTAAGCATATTAGCAGCAGCATTTAGCATCCTGTGTTTATACAGCTGAGCAAAATCGCAGTTTAGAGCATATGTAGAATACTACAATGTAAACACGGGAGGTGCGGTCACAGCCTCTCTTAGAGGTTGAATCCCTAAGCATGAAGGGCAGCTTATCATATGTCCATCATCAGTAACAAGTGTGTTTGGACACAACTTGCAGCTCGGTGGAAAGTAGGGAAATAAGCAGAACCATGAATCCATCAAAAATATGTACTCGGTTAGCACTGTAGGAACTCAAACCGTAATAATACTAACCCAACCAAAAACCTAGATAGATTTAGAGAAGATTTGAATTCAGATTACAGAATTACATGCAAGTTAACCAAATATGCCTTTAGATAGCACCAAGTGGCATACGTTAACAAGCATAACAGTGACTTGCAACAAAAAAGCACTGAAAAATTATATAGGTTTGCTATATAGATGCTACCTGTGTGCAGTCGAGACCAGCCACAGGATAGTACCGAAGCAGCAATATGGCATCGTTAACACAAACAATCAAATTATAATATGTACTTATGTGATGAAGAAAGAAAAATCCAATATATACCTGTCCTGATGGCAGATGAGCACGCTGTCACAGCTTGGAATGGCAAATCCTCGCAATTCAGGTAAGCTGCACGCATTACAGCATGAATAAACAACATATCACAGGCGCAGGAAGCAAAAAGAAACTAAAGTACCAAGCTACTATTTAGCACCTTATTGTTGAGAGTGTATACCACTTATACCACAAAATTATGTTTTTGCTTAAAATAAGAAAAAAAAGTTGCAAATGGGGTAAGCAAAATAAACTCAATTCAAATTATTTTTCTTGCCCCTTTGGCAGATATTTGTCCTGGTTTTTTTTTTTTTTTTTTTTTTTTTTTTACTTAACCTATGGCATGACTTTTTATTTTGGGGGGGACCTTTTATTTTTTGGGAGCTTGGGGGTCCCTGATAATATATCCATCATAAAATGTGTCCCCCACCCCCCTGAACAAAATATTGGTTCGCCCAGGGCAACAACGTGCTACTGAGGGTACTAAAACAGCAAGGTTTTCTATATAAGTGGAATAAGGAAAACATGTAATATATTCATTAGAACATGTTTTTATTTTGACAAAACATCAATAACAAAATGGTTCCAACCAATAAAAAAAAAACAATGAAACAATCAAATAAACAAACTACTACTAATTACAACACCAAATGTTTCTGACATTTCATATAAACATATTGTAACACTTATATATTAACCAACATCCGAATGACTATGTGTGTATGTGTGTGTGAATGTGTGGTTTTTTGGATATTGTTTGAATCAGAGCTTCTCTTTTTGACAAAGCATACTCTGATTTCCTATTCTGTGTGTGAAACCCTCAGAAAGCAGTTGCTGGTGGATGTAAAACAGAGGTGAACATCACATTTCCGGCACTTGGCTTCTTTGGTGTACCTAGGCACCCTGGTACCTTGTATCTCCCCTTCTTTTCAGCCATAATCATCCAGTGGGCTGTAGCATCCAGGCGCACATCAGGGACTGGAATTGGAGCAGCTGGGTCCTTTTCTCCCTCTTTTTCCTCATAATTCTCACCAGCAATTGTGGAACAGGGGCTAATCTTTCTTGCGCCTCCAGGCTCTTTCCACTTTTCATAGGGCTTCAGCAATGTAGGATTTGAAGGTATACAGCTTCATATGTTCATTCTTTTCTCATGCCAGTATCTTCACAATCTCTTCGGTAGAGCAGCCATGTGGTCACGATGATCATATCCAGAAGGTGGAACACCAGCCGGTGGTACCACTTCTTTGATCTGATTTTGATCCGATACAGTGCAAGCAGTGAGTCAAGAAGATCCACCCCACCCATATTCTTGTTGTATTCTTTCACTACAGCAGGGCAGGGGACTTGGGTGATCATCTTTTGCTTGCGATCCCACCTGTCAACCTGCGGTGACTGGGTGGGCTCCAGTGTAATCACTGAGAAGGGTCACTGAGCGATTATCATACCACTTTACAGCATACAAGGTGGTTTCTCTCACCATGGCCATCTTCTGTTCAAAAGATCCACGTCCTGCTCTTTTCAGCTCAGCATCGCACATCAAGTTGATGTCACTGTCCTCACTGTCAGAAGGAATGACCCTAACTGCCCGATCATGTTCCTTCAGATCCGTAAGTGTCTTGTGTGTACCTGTAGTATCGGTAGATGGTAAAACACTGATCATAAAAAATGCATCTTAATGCTGACTGTTCAATGTAATTTGTACACATTATGTACTGTTAATAAAAAGAAGAGATAAGTTTGCCAGAAAACACTACTCATTTAGCCAGATTATGAGATGATAGGCACCATCATCCGTGCACAATACACACAACATGTATAATAATAATATGTATGTAATACAACACAACATATATACAACATATAACATAAATACACAAATGTATACATGATGCATCTACAGAGCTTCCCAGGAGGGACTTGAATGCACCGTATCAGGTCCTAATCCCTTGCACAATCCGATCACATCTCCCAATTTAGCATATTGCCCTAAAAAAAAAATGGTCCTAACTGCACAGTGTTGCCTGAGGGCAACAAACAAAAAAAACACAGTTTTTAGTATATAAATAAAATCAAAATGTGTCTTTAAACAATCAAACATACTTCTTTACATACTGATGCACATATATATATATTTTTTATATAAAGTTATTTAATTTTAAATATGTTAAAAAGTGAAATTGGACTTACCAATTAATGGCAGGTGTGTCCCATGCACGACTTTGCGAGCCTGGAAAGGACTGCCCACCCCCAAACAAAAGGCTACAAACCACTTTGAGTCCCTCATTTGATTTGGACAGACATGTCCAGGTGATATTATAAAAAAAAATTTTAAATTAAAAAAATTTAAAGGGGAACAGATGTGGAGGTCCAAAAGGTAGTTTTGTTGCCTGCGGCAACAGCCTACATGCCATAGAGGGTTAATATTGTCAAGATTCATGTCTTGTTCTACCCTATTATGTGTTCAAGGACTTTTATGTTGAAGTGTATTTTCTGTTTCCATTGTTTCTATGTTCTCTCCCTGTGTTTAGCTCTTGTTCCTTTTCCCTT
>NW_024876645.1:0-681 GCF_018340385.1 Cyprinus carpio
CCTTCCAATAGCCAGGCTATTTAAAACAAGACACACGGGTAGGTGAAAGAGAGACAGACCCCCTTTCTTACCTGAGTGTTTCTAAGGTCTTTAAAAAGTGCTTCCCTTTTTCTTCTCCCAAGAAAATTCCGCTTTTCATCAGACTTCCCACTCCATGCATTTGCTGCGTAACTTCGATTAAGAGAAAAAACAACGATGTCAACTCCTCCCTCTTTTTCATGCCTTCAGTCATACATATACGTACATACATTCATTCATTCATTCATTCATTCGGCATCAAATTAAGTAATAAATACAATTGAAAGTAAAAATCAAATGGTGCTTATAGGCACTTTGATTGGAAGTAAATAAAGTAAATTTCTGTTCATTTAAAAACAAAAATATCATACACAAGTGAATTACATTAAGGAAAGTTAAAATAAGTAGCAATAAAATATAGATTTTCAATAAATAAATTCAAAAATCAGTGTTGGGGGTGATGCTCTTTGAGTGGAATGCTTGCAGAGTAGTTTTTTTGAACTTTATATCAGAAATATCATCTGGTTAAAATAATACAAAATTAAATAAATAATAAATCAGGGTTCCTCAAATCTTGCCCTGGAGGGCCAGTGTGCTGCAGAGTTTAGCTTCAACCCTGATCAAACTCACCTTTTCTAAAGATCCTGAAGACAATGATTAGCA
>NW_024876646.1:0-1805 GCF_018340385.1 Cyprinus carpio
CGGTTATGGTCTTTGGGCCCCCAAAGCCGAAAGCCGTGGGAGAGCGGACTGAAGACTTTAAAAGGGCCCCGGTTGGGCCCCGGTTTCAGTGGGAGCCTGCCGTCCTTTTTTTGGGCTCATTCTGGGTGATACTGGCCGTTATTTTTATTCACTCCTACTGGGGTCATTCCTACACTGCAGGAGGGCAGACGTTCCTGCCGATTCTAGTGCCCATGGTGTAACGGTTAGCACTCTGGATTCTGAATCCTTTGAACCTGCTAGCTTTTGACCATCAGTGCTTGGCAAGCGCCAGTAAAACCCCTTTCTGTGGCAGCTGTTTTAAAAAGGGGGGTGTCACGGTGGCCTTTAACCGTGCAACTTTTAAAAATCAGCAGATGAGTGTTCCCAAAAGAATCCAGAAAAGACATTAAATGAACAGGAAAACAAAAAAAACGAAGAATGGTGCCACCTCATACCTTCTGCTAAGAAGACAGTTTCTCTTGGAGCGAAAACAGTAGCTGATGTGTGTGTGGCAGCAATCAAGAATGTAGCCTTCGCTGCTTAATTCACTGTATATTTTGTTGTAGACATTTTAATCAAGATTTTACCCGCCAGTACGATCTAGGCAATTATGCCAAAATCGAAGTTTCTCAGAAAATCCAGCCAGTTGCATGATTCTCCTCTTCTGCACCTCCTACAGGTGTAGAGACAGACTGCTCAATGCCCAGTGGCTCGCTGGTTCAGTGGGTATGATTCTCGCTTTTAGGTGCTAGGCAACCTGTGGGTTGGTTCAACTCCGGACGCAAACCAATTTCGGAGTCTTTGTTCCTATTCTGCATTCAAACTTTTCATTCAACGCTGCGCTGCTAGATCACTTGCACTGGAAGCGAGGTGCTAGTTTCTGAGTTGACTCCAATGGGGCTGTGCTGCTGGGGTATGATCCGTCTGAAAGCGCTCTCTTTGTGCCCCCGCGTCTCCTTGCAAAACTTCTTTCGCATACTTCTGTATCCGATGGATTGTTGGTTTTGGGGTATGTGTTTTTTTTGTTCGCTTTTTTTGCTTCAGGTGTTAGAGGTCTATGTCTAAACCCATAACGAGTCCCCCTTGCAGCTTGAAACCACTTTTTTTAAGGAGCGGCCTTCTTCGTCCTGCTTTTTTTGGCTCAACTTCAAGCATCATTGTTAGGTACTTGTTGGTTCATCGATATCAGACGCCCCGGGTGACTTCCTACTTGGTCTATTACTTCCATGGGTTGCTATAGGTTAAACCGTTAGCTCCGGTCGGTTATGGTCTTGTGCCCCAATGCCGAAATAGCTCAGTTGGGAGAGCGCTAGACTGAAGATCTAAAGGTCCCTGGTTGGATCCCGGGTTTCTGGCAGTGTGGAGCCTGCTGTCCTTTTGGTCTACATTCTGATGATCACTGGCCAGTTACTTTTTCATTCACTCCTACTGAGTCATTCCTACACTGCAGGAGGGCAGAGCGTTCCTGCCTCATTCTAGTGCCCATGGTGTAGCGGTTTAGCACTCTGGATTCCTGGAATCCTTTTGAACCTGCTAGCTTTTGACCATCAGTGCTTGGCAAATTGCAGCCTCACGTAACAACCTTCTCTGTGGCAGCTGGCGTGTTTTAAAAGGGGGAGTGTCCGCGGTGGCCTCCTTTAACCGTGCAACTTTGATGAATCAGTCATGATGAGTGTTCCCAAAGAATCCAGAAGAGGGCATTAAACTGAACAGGAAATTCAACATAGAACTAAACTGACAGAATGGTGCCACCGTTACCTTCTGCTAAGAAGACAGTTTCTCTTGAGGCGAAAACAGCATGATGT
>NW_024876647.1:0-1776 GCF_018340385.1 Cyprinus carpio
GTGAGTGCTGGCTCTCTGTTTGCACTAAGAGTGGGTGTGCCGCGTGTCTGAAGTGGTGTGTCTGCACAATAAATCGTTTGAAGTGAAGTTACAGAGTGTGGGGAGGGAAGATATGTAGAGTTAATGCCGGACGCTCACCACCCCGAGAGCCCACCACCGCCACCGTAATCCACACCCCAGGCACTGAGCCAGGAAAGCATCTCCCAGCCGTAAGCCCCATTACTTATTCAAGAACACCTACTTACTGTTGATTACTTACTCTGCTGTGCAGATCGCAGGGATCCTCTGGGCTGAACGGCTGCATGTGATGTCCCTATGAGGGGAGGTGGGGACACAAGAATTATTCTTTTTCCTGGTTATAACCAGAAGCATCTCCCCAGCCGTAAGCCCCATTACTTATTCAAGAACGCATACTTGCACTGTTGATTATTTTACTCTGCTGTGCAGATCCTTGCTTAGGATCCTCTGGGCTGGGCTGCCGCATGTGATGTCCCTATGAAAGGAGGTGGACACAAGAATTATTCTTTTTCCCGTGCCATAACCAAGCATCTCCTGCAGCCGTAGTCTCCATTACTTGCCCAAGAACACATACTTACTGTTGATTACTTACTCACAAGTGCAGATCGCAGGATCCTCTGGCTGAACGTACTGCATGGATGTCCCTTTATGAAAGGAGGTGGATTACAAGAATTATTCTTTCTTTTCCCGTTACAACCGGCATCTCCCAGCCGTAGAAGCCCCATTACTTATTCGGCACCTACTTACTGTTGATTACTTAATTCTCCGGCCAGCAGATCGTAGGATCCTTTGGGCTGAACGACGTGATGTCCCTATGAAAGGAGGTGGATACAAGAATTATTCTTTTCCCCGTTAAGCAACCGGCATTCTCCCAGTCCGTAGCCCCATTACTTATTCAAGAACACATACTTACTGTTGATTACTTACTCTGCTGTGCAGATCGCAGGATCCTTTGGGCTGAAATCACGATGTGATGTCCCCTATGAAAGGAGGTGGACACAAGAATTATTCTTTTCCCGTTACAACCGGGGCATCTCCTAGCCGCGAAGCCCCATTACTTATTCTAGAACACATACTTACTGTTGGTTACTTTACTTCTGCGTGTGCAGATCGCAGGGATCCTCTGGCTGAACGCCGTGATGTGATGTCCCTGTATGAAAGGAGGTGGACACACGCATCTATTCCTTTTCTCGGTCTTAACTGAAGTATCTCCCGCAGCCGTAAGCTTCCATCACCCATTAAAGACTACATACCTGCTGTCGATTGCTTACTCTTGCCGTGTGCAGATCGAGGATCACTTGGGGACGCACGCCTGCATGTGATGTCCCTATGAAAGAGATTGCAGGATCTCCGGGCTGACGTGCTGCACGTGATGTCCCCTGTAAAAGGAGGTGGACACGAATTATTCCTTTTCCCGTCTCACCGAACATCCACGAGCTCTACTTACCCGATATCCCCCCCATTCCGACACGGGTGATAGACTATCCTGGTTTTTGCCGCCTGCGGTGATATAGTATCTAACTGTCGACGACTCCACGCTCTCCTCGGCGCACCGAGGTCTGGCTTCTGCTCTTGGTCGGGAGACACGGAAGGAACACTGAACTTTTTAAATTGCTTTTAACCAAATAAAACCTTTGTTCAATTTTTTATACTTTCGTCCGGCCTGGTTCTTCTGGTAATGCTTCCTCTGAGGTGATCCTGGGTTTCAGGGGCGGTGCAGAAGTCCGGCTTAAGCCCCCCCGACCTGTGACATTATTA
>NW_024876648.1:0-1771 GCF_018340385.1 Cyprinus carpio
TGCCCACCATACACTCCTCTCCTTCGGGGTCTGGCGTGGGCTCCGGTGGTTCCCTCGGACCTTGAGCTTCCGGGAGTCGGGACAGGGCGTCAGCGTTGGTGTTCTCCGTCCTGGCCGGTATCGGAGCTGGTAGTTGTAATTTGCCAACTGGGCCACCAGCGCTGTTCCACTGCCCCCAACCGCGTCTGCAAATGTGCTAGGGGTTGTTGTCAGTTACTACCGTCACCTGGGCACCCTAAGTAATCTTTAAACTTTTAAGCGGAGTGCCCATTTCAGCATAGCAGCAGTTCCCAACCAGAAAAGGAGGCTGCAGTGGCGTCGTTCCTCTCTACTGCTGGATGAAGGCTCCGATTGCGTGAGGCCTGGAAAGACCGCTCTACTGCAGATCCTGTTTGCTGGGCCCAGCCACGGCCCTGAACCCAGGTTGCTAGCGATCCGTATATGGGACAAAGAGGCTTGGAGAAGTCAGCGCCACGCCAGAATCGGCGCCTGCAGCAGCTTCGTCTTTCAGTCGCCGGAACGCAGCCTCACACTCCGGGGCTCCACAGGATAGCTGGCGATCCGCGACCTCCAGGGCGTCCTGTCCCCAGCCAGCAGCTGATTTAGGGCTTTGCGATTTTGGAGAAGTCGCCTGATAAAGCGGGCGCGTAGTACCCCACGAAGCCCAGGAATGACCGGACCTGCTTCACCGTCTGCGGGTAGCCCACTCGCACCGCCGACACCTTCCGGTCGACCGAAACTCACGTCACAGTGTCCGAACTAACTCCCCGCCGTAACAGATGGTATCCGCTGCTTCAGCCCAGTTTCTCCATGGTCCCCGCCAAGACCCGCTCGTTGCAAGGTAGCGGAGCCGGGCCCCAGGAATAGACACCACATCTAAGTATACCTGCTGGGCGGACTCCATCAACTGACCTCCTCCCAGGTACCGCCGCACGCCTCTGAAGGTGGCAGGATGCTGGGCAGAGGTCGGCGGCATCCGTCCCACTCAAAGAGACCAACGGGTGCGCGTCTTCTCCCCGTCGGCCTCGCCACTTTAGCCTGTGCCAGCAGCCACTGCTAAGTCCTGAAGTGCGGAGTACCATGCTGGCCGGAGCCGCCAGGGAGTCCCCAACGCAGGAACGCGCCCTTCCTAGTGACCAGGTTCAGCTTGCGGTAGTCGACGCAAAAACCTCCATGCACCAGCGCCTTCTGTACCAACACGAGCGTGGGGAGCTGCCCACGGGCACTGCTTTCTCTAACAACCCCTGGATTGGGCATACCCTGCAGCAATGTCTGCGGACCTCCGATGTACCAGGGTAAGGTGGGGCGGGTCGGTGCACCTTTTCTCTACTGGGCTCTGCATCTCGGTAGGGATCGATGTTGCAGCGTTGGTGCAGCCCGTGGTCAGTCCTCTTAGGTAGTGCGAGAGACATGTTGCCGCCTCAGCAGGTCTCGGCTTCCCCTGGCCTGTGTCGGTCCAGCTCCCCTCCCCTTGCAGGGAACTTCCCTTCAAGTGGCCGGGCACCTCCTCCCCTAGACTCTGGGGCGACGAGCTCGCTTGGGTAAGGGCCACTTCCACCACCGCGGGGTGTACTTGGCGAAAGCTCACGTCCTGGTCCTCCAGCACCTGATGGGATTCTACCGGCGTTACCTTGACCAGCCGCTGATGTTTATGTAGGTGCACAACAATGGGGCGTCCCGTTCCGAACTCTCACCGGGATCCGTCCTCTTCGTGCCACGGCCAAACCTCTGGCGACTTCTACCTGCTGGCCATCCCAGTGGGGCTCCACCA
>NW_024876649.1:0-1825 GCF_018340385.1 Cyprinus carpio
CAATAAAAGTGTGTCTTGTTCACTGGTCATAAAGTAGAACATTTTGATGGTTTTTACTCATCAGACTATGTAATAGAACATGCTATTGAATTAAATTCAAAATCATTTAATTCAATTTAAATACATTTCTTTCTCATCTAAAAGGTGTGTCTTGTTACTGTTCTATAAATATTTTTGAGTGTTTTCATGTCATAATATGAAGTCACTATACTATTCAAAAATTAGCTCACACTCATTTAGTTTCACATAAATGTCAATCAGTTCTTCTGAGCTTTGACATAAGTTATATGTCTTGTTACAATTAATAAATGTTTTTGCACAGTTTTCACTGTCAAAATGATGCAGTCTTGTTCTGACTTTCTAAAAATGAACATTTGCAACTTCAGGTCTCAGTATTACTCCTAGAATGTAATCAGGGAAAAGTTTGACATTAAATTAAAATTCTTAAAACAAATTCTTCATTTCAACTTATGTTCTTTTTCTTTTTTGACATTTCTTCAGGTTTTCTCTATGTAAATCCATTTTTAATCAAAATTCCATTTTTAATTTCTTTTTTTCTTGCTTTTTTTCTTTTTTTTTTTGATAGTTGTTCATGAGTCCCTTATTTTTCCTGAGCAGTTAAACTTGTCCAATATTCTTCATAAAAACTCTCCAGGTCTCACAAACTCTTTGGATAAATTGTACTAATAGTATATATAGGTTTCTTCTGAAGCTTCTGATGACATAATTCAGTTATTATTTTGTCTTGTGGACTATATGTAAGAAACATCTTTTGATGCAACATATCTTACTCAGGGCAGCACTAAAAAATTAAAAATGCATTTTGTGTAGCCACCTCTTACTTTGGTAAAATAGTAACATTTTGCCCACAACTACTCTTCAGGGGAACTATAAGAATAAACTTCATTCAAAATGGACCCTTTGTACATTTTTTTTGCTTTGACAGATATTTTCTGTATTTAGATGACATTTTAATTATGCATGATTTTTAAATACTTTCTGTAATTTGTTATTTAAAACAAAATAATTAAACAAAAAATAATTTCCTGTTTGAATATATTTTCTGTATAAGTCACTGAAATAACATTTGGGACTTTTCTCTCGAATATTTTACTCAAAAAGGAGTACAGTAATTTTTTTAACAAAAAGCTCTTTAAAAAGAGTGCAAGACTACTTTTTAGGTGTTGTTGGTGGTAATGCATGGATAGAAATTTTTATAAAGGATTTATATGTGTGTGTGACATGTATGTGTATATACTTTATAGATCTAGATAAATTGTGTAATTTTGTGTTGTTCCATACTTATATAAAAAAAACTAATGTACTATATGTCAATAAACTAATATACAATATATATATGGGCTGTTTTTTCTTTTTGGATTTGCATTTTCATATACGGTATGCAGTGGTGGTCAGGTATTAGAACACTAGTATTTTCACCAGCTAAAAATGGTTTTAAGTCAGTTATTTCTATCTTTTGCTGTAGTGTGTCAGTAGGAAATATCAGTTTACATTTTCAAACATTAATTTTGCCATTAATTGTAATAATCCAGTGAGATTTTTGTTTTACAGCAGCCAGTGCGCCACACAGAGATCTGATCTGATCATCATCTGTTTGTCTGGAATGACATACAAACTGAGAGAGAATAAATCCAGAAGAACTGTGACAACCAGATGCTTCAAGAAACCTACTATTTAATTCAATAGCATGTGTTCTGATTTACATACGAGTGTAAAACCTGAATTGAAATGTTCATTTAGAAATCAGAAACAAGACACACATTTTGAAGTTGAAACAGAAGACTTTATTGATTTTAAAAGAATT
>NW_024876650.1:0-1588 GCF_018340385.1 Cyprinus carpio
CATAGGCGCTTGAAATTAGGGGCAAAAAAATGAGAAAACAGGAAATGCTCCAAACATCCACATACATTTTCTGGATTTAGATCAAACTTCATCCCGGGTTTGTTTGATGTATGATGCCGATCGCATAGATGTGACTATTAGGAGTCAAAGTTATAGCGCCACCAACTGGCAGCAGGAAGTGTGTCATTTTCAAAATGCTTTGAATTCAGCATCTTATTTTCACTCATTTGCTTCAAACTTCATCAGAATAATGACAAAAACACGGCCGATGTAAATCTGTTGTGGGGATATTGATATCTAATATAGTGTTGCCGTGGCAACGTGTCAATCTTGAATATTCTATTCTGGTGATTTTGAGGCAGATAAAATGCTCAGAATTACATGAAACTCAAAACACATATCAGTATTTAATGATAGCTAGACAATGGAAAAAGCACATGAAAGGGCGTGAGGGGCACCCCTATAGCCCACCTTGTCAAACAGTGAGGGGGGTTAGTTTTAGCTACAGACACCAAACTCGGTACATAAATTGATTCTTACAAGACGGACAACTTTCTAATTACAGTCATACAGCTGAAGAACAGGGGAAGCTGGTTATATTGATTTGAATATGGATTTTGGAAAATATAGTGTGAATTAATGCATACCGCTCAGAGGATACTGAGTATACACCAAACTTTGTCTACATGATGCCAAAACATTGAGGAACTTATATTGCGAATGGATTTTGATAGCTTGAACGGGTTTCATCAGAGTGATTTATTGAAATAACAGTAAAAAAGTAAACATGAATTGTCTTATATTTCTTAAAGTGCAGCTTCCAAACACTTCAAACCCATTTTTCATACAGAGAACGTATCATTCTGAGGAAAAATGCATAGTTTCATGACTTTACAACACTGTATGGATAACAGAAAACTAAAAAACTGTCAGACATCTGATCTGACTCTGAGGCCACTCTCGTGTGAGGGAAGGGAGGGGAGAGGGGAGGAGGGAGGGGCATGCTTATAGATCAATAAAATGGTATTAAAAATGCTTTTTTCATGTGAGTGCATAATACTAGTCACACTGATATTCTGGTGATATTTTTTCCAGCACATTTTTACTAATTCCAAATCACATCAATCTTACACAAATACGAAGCATTTGTTATTTAATCATTTATGAGTGATATATAATTGTCCTTGAAGGCTGGAAGTGAAAACTCCCAGAACGCAGGGAGTGCTGGAACTATTATGGATGCTTTCGCTGGCATACTGGTCATAGAGAGCCATTGTAGCTGTGCCTCGGGTGTTGAAATATATTTCGTTGTACATTGGCGGCTGCTCACACGCACGGACTGCAGTGCGATGCCAGTATGTGTATGCGGCACAGAAGCAGCAGCGAGAGCGAAGTTATTGTAACCAAAGAAATTGTACAATGCCAGCGAATTTCATATTGGCACGCTTAAAACCAGACACTCGCGTTCAGATACATACGCGCCGGATTTCGCCAGTGCGCGAGACTTAAAACGAAGTTTCCTCTGCTCAAACTGGTGTCCTGTGCACTCACAACTCTATGCTCGGCGCGCTTAGATATTCATTCTTTT
>NW_024876651.1:0-1507 GCF_018340385.1 Cyprinus carpio
CCATGATTTTAATACTACAAATACAACTTTACATCTTGAACCTGAAATGATTATAAACGGATCCCAGGCCCATAGCACGTCACGTGACAGATAAGAGTTTAATCACCCCAGTTAGCAGCTGTGTTCATTTAGTTAAACACAATGAAACTCAAAGACAGCCTCGGATGACCGATGTAATACAGAGAGTAAAAATATGGCGCTCATCTGGATTAATAAAGAAGACAGAATACACTTCTATAACAGGCATTAAAAGAGCATATTTACTACTACTCACCATAGACTGTATAACTCACCCAACCTGCGGCTCTTGTAAACTGATGGCAAGTATCGCGATGTGTGCTGAATGAGACTTCTTGAACGTGATTTCAAAGCGATAAACATCTCATGTCAGTGACGCTAGAGGCGCTTGACCACGCTTCAGTTTTTGACGCTTTGGGAGTGAGAATGGTTGACGCACGGGCGCGTGATGCGCGTGGTGGGAGGGGCGGCGCTGTATATTAATTATGTATTATTATTATTTAGGTCTTTTTTCGGTTATTATTTCGAAGCTGTGTTGATTTGCTGTTTATTAATATTTTTTAAACTATAACGCTACATCTATCAACATTTATTTAGATGTTATCATTGTATTCATTCATTTCTTTATTTTAATTATATTATTTCGGTTTTATTACCGTGAAATATTACAGTAAGCCAGAACACGGGCCGAAATGGTCTCATTCTAAGCTCCATTAGCCACAATCCAACGCGGACATTCATATCACAGAATCTGACAGCGAGCATTTTTTGGGCAGCCTCATAATAACCTTAATAAAAGCTTTTGTTCTTAAAAAAAAATAAAATTCTGTAATAACCATTCTAATAAAAATAAAATTTATTTATTTATTTAAAAAAATCTAGGCCTATGAAAAAAAATAAAAATCAATAAAAAGGGAAAAAAGGACTATTGGCAAGTGCATTTTACAGCTAAAAAGGATTTAATATGTGTTTTTGTCACCAAAGTAAATACAGTATGTTATTGCTCAGTTTTGTTACAGTAAGTTAAGTCTGATTTGTTTTTTCAAGTTTCAGTGAGTTTCTTCTGTTGTCCTGTGGAAAAAAAAAAAAAATTATTAATCAGAAAATATCGTGCTGATGCACGAAAGATGCCTCCAATTGAAATGCATTAGTTTAAAAAAACGTGCTGCAATCACGAAAAATAACGAAATAAACGTGTGCCTGCCACGAATAAATAGATTAAATTCAAGGGTGATCAAGGAAGAAATGGACAGCACCTGAGTTTAAAAATATGAGTGTCCAAGGTCGGAATACGTTTGGCCATGTGATATTTCACAGTTTTTATTTTTTAATAAATCGGCAAAATGTCAACAATTCTGTGTTTTTCTGTCATATGGGGGTGCTGTGGTGTACATAATGGGGTAAAAAAAAAGAACTTACCTATTTTAGCAAATGGCTGCAATATCAAAAACGAGGTGAAAAAATTTTAAGGGGTCTGAATACTTTCCGT
>NW_024876652.1:0-1726 GCF_018340385.1 Cyprinus carpio
ACTACTTTTTTCACAGTTTGGGTCCAAAGATATGACTGCACTGTCATCCTAGAAATATGGACATGGGTGTTTCTTCTGACATAGTTGTTTAGGGATAGTTCACCCAAAAACAAAATTCTGTCATTAATTACTCAGCCTTATGTTGTTTCCAAACCAGTAAGACTTTCATTTATCTTCAGAACACAAATTAACATATTTTGAATGAAATCGGAGAGCTTCCTGACCCTGCATAGACAGACAGCAATGTAACTGAAATGTTCCCAGACCCAGAAATGTAGTAAGGACATCGTTAAAATATTCCATGTGACATCAGTGGTTCAAACTTAAATGAACAAAGCTACGAGAATCTTTTTTTTGTGCGCAAAGAAACCAAAAACACTGTTTGGAAAATGGATTCATGATGTACTGGCTTATTATAGAAATTATCAATTTTGAACACAAAAAAAAAGTTACGGACTGGAGCTTTAAAGAAGGAAATAAAATTACTGTTTTGACCTATTTTCATATCACCACAGAATCTACTATTTTAACTAAAAATAAAAGTTCAGCTGCTTATTCAAGACAAGTGAACAGTCAGTAATCAAATAAGAACTTATAAACAAATTGCAAGCAGTAGCACCAAATAAATACACAACAACAAAGACACAAATACAAAATAAACAGGGGTTTAAATTTTTTGGGTAGTTCTAACAATAGAATTCAGGTACAGAAACTGAATAATCAACATGTAAAATAAAGCTGTATAGTCTTCACTATAGAAATTAAATATACATTGCCTGGCCAAACAACAACAACAAAAAATCCTTGCAAATACTTAGGAGTGTTTTGAGATTATTGCTTTGGGATTATGTTTCACCAGATGTTGTATGTTAAGCAAAACAGAAGTCTTAACAGTCTTAAATTCTTTCCATTAATTACTCACCCCTCATATCATTTCATAAACCCCGTGAAGACCTTCATTCATCGCCAGACACAAATTAAGATTTTTTTGATGGGAAATCTGAGAGCTTTCCTGACCCTCCACTTAGACAAAAGCAAGGGTCCTACCAATGACCAAGGCACAGCGGAGTAAAGAATGTTGTTAAAATGGTTCATGTGGACATCAGTGGTTCAACCACAATGTTAAGGAAGCACGTAGAACTATCCCTGGGTGAATGAAAAGCCACACACTGCATCAGTTATATAATTATCATGGCAATGATTCAAACACTTTGGTATTTGCTTATTTAAACTACAGATAGCAAGTTGTTTTTTTTTGACCAGACAACAATGCATATTTAATTTATGTAGTGAAGACAATACAATGTTATTTTTACATTTGGATTATTCACTTCTGTAGCTGAATACTATTGTTAGAACTACCCAACAAAACTTAAACCCCTGTTTATTTTATTTGTGTCTTTGTTGTGTATTTATTTATGCTACTGCTTGTGATTTGTTTATAAGTTCTTATTTTATTACTGACTGTCTACTCTGAATACACTCTGAACTTTATTTTAGTTAAATTAGTAGATTTTTGTGAGGTGTCAAAACAACAAAACTGTACTTATTTTTCATTTTATTCTTATAGACATAAAGAGAAGTAGCTAGTCTGCTACAACGTTCTTCCACAAGACACACACGAAATTTGTTGTATTAACCGCTCTGAGCTTGCTACGGACTGCAGCTTGGGGCCAAAAGTATACATTTTATTTTGTGGCAGCACAAAATTTCATATTGTGGGAAA
>NW_024876653.1:0-1678 GCF_018340385.1 Cyprinus carpio
TTTTCCTGAGAGATCTTACAGGATTGTTTGCACATAACACTGTAGATCTCTGTCATACTAAGGACTCACCTATTTAACTCTTTATCCCCCCATACACACACACAGAAATGGTTCCTGGATCAGTGACTTAAGACTTTGCAGTGATTTGATTTCTGCAGAAGATGTAGCTTTGTTTTAATTAAAACTTATAATGGAATACATTGTGACCTTCCAACAACCCTTATACTGTACTGTATACAAGAACCAGTATTATTAACAATAGTTAAAAAATAGTATTTATCGTGTTGATAAAGCATTGTGTTCTCTTTTTTCAAACTTCATACAGTAAACTTTACTTCTGAATTGCTTTTTATCATAAAAAGCTTTATCAGTTCTCATCAGGAGTTTTTTAGTAAAGGACATATTCTTGCACACAACAATTCTAGTTCCAGTCATGAAGTGAATGATGTTATTGTTAAAGTTATATTTCTGCATTTTTGTATGCTAGCAGGTGATTGTTTTCCTGTAGACACTTTATCTTTCTTCCATTGTTGAGAACAATCAGTGTTTATTTGATGCTGTGCTGATTGGGGTTTATAGATGATATTTTGCCGAGCTTGACATACATGTCTTCCTTGATGTTATTTTGTGAGTTTAAGGGCTTATTTACATTGTGTTGTATCACTTTTTTGGTCAATATAATTTTTTTTTTTAAGAAAATTTATATTTTTCCAGTGTTCTCCTGAAGGAACATATACCATATTTATAATGTTTTGTGTTTTTAATAAAAGTATTTGCATACTGAAGGTGTTAATGTTTACAACATAACTGCCTTTTTTATTCTTCATAGTTTTTTATTCTTCAAAAGCGAGCTTGAGACAGTGCAGTAATATGTGTACTTTGTCTTTTAAATGAGTTTAACATATCAATAAATACTGGAAAATTCTTACAAAATTATGTATGTTCATTATGCTTTATTTCAGTTTTTATTCCTAGAGATCAATTGGTAAAGCAAGGCCAAATCACAGAAACAAATGGGGAATAATTTAATAACTTAATAATTTCACTCTTTACTTTTTATTGAAGTAAAATGCTCTTTCTTTGGTCAGGAAAAAAAAAAAATATCTTTTAAATTGGTCTGATAAGATCTATTGGTTAGATAAAGATACATCTGGGCTACTGCAGTTCACATCACATGTGTGATTCAATACCACATGAGCACACATCAATAATGCTAAGAATTTTTGTCAAGCTGAATAACAATAATTTCTATGTTTTACATTCTTGTTAGGAAAGAAGGTGTAGAGCGATTAATAAAACCTATCAATAGGTGGTAAATTTAATTTATTGTTAGCAAATCATCCCTTTAGCCGAAACAGGAAGACAGCGCTCGCTGATGCAATGGTTTAAGGAGGTGATGACGCTGCTCAGCTTGATGTCATGGCTGTGGAGCTCTCCCATAATCCTGCCTGGGAATATCATGGTTAGGATATCTTTTAACCGCCGTAAACAAGCATCTTCTTTAAAAGTATGTTTTGCTGCTATTAAATATATTAAGTCAACATTGGATTGTTTCTATGTTGAGAAAAATCACCTTTTTACCGAGATCCTAACACTAACCCTAAGAATAACTTCAATGAACTACAAAAACAGCGCCTAGTTTTCCCTTTCCATAGATAGAACGACGGAGCTCTGGGAA
>NW_024876654.1:0-1920 GCF_018340385.1 Cyprinus carpio
GATATGTTAAACTCATTTAAAGACAAAGTGCACATATTACTGCACTGTCACCAAACCGTTTTGAAAGAGAATAAAACTAAAGAGAATAAAAAGGCGGTTATATTTGTAAGCATTAACAATTTTCAGTATGCAAATACTTTTATTAAAAAACAAAACATTATAAATATATGGTATATGTCTTTTCGAAGAGAACACGGGAGAAAGTATGCACATTTCTTAAAAAAAAATTATATTGACAAAAAAAGTATTCTAACCACAATGTAAATGTTTCAAACTCACAAAATAACATCATGAAGGCATGCATGTCAGAGTGTGCAATATCATCTATAAAACTCCAATCAGCACAGCATCAAATAAGAAAACACTGATTGTTAGAACAATGGAAGAAAGATAAAGTGTTCAGAGAAAACAAGCACCTGCTACATAAAAATGCAGAATATACTTTTAACAATAACATCATTCACATCTTGACTGGAACTAGGGGATTGCTGTGCATGAATATGTCTTTTACTAAAACTCCTGATGAGAACTGATGCTTTTTTATGATAAAAGCACCAGAAGTAAAGTTTACTGTATGAAGCTTGAAAAAAGAGAACACAATGCTTTATCAACCGCGATAAATACTATTTTTAACTATTGTTTTGTCATCACTGGTTCTGTATACAGTACAGTATATGGGTTGCTGGAAGGTCACAATGTATTCATTATAAGCTTAAGTAAAAACAAAGTTACATCTTCTGCAGAAATCAAATCACTGCAAAGTCTTAAGTCACTGATCCAGGAACCATTTCTGTGTGTGTGTGGCGGGGGGGATAAAGAGTTAAATAGGTGAGTCCTTGTGCATGACGGAGATCTACAGTGTTATGTGCACAAACAATCCTGTAAGACAGAAAGAAAAAAAGAAATATTATTTCATTACATGCAACATTACTGTGTGTTTTTTTAGACCATGAAAGCATCCTCTGCAAAGATGCTCTATAATTAAATGTTAAATGCATCCATTATTAAAAGCAAGTCATTAATAGCAATATCTACTCATGGAATCACGTATAGTGGTATGGGAAACATGAACTGATGGGCTTATTTGAAGTAATTTAATGAGAAGCCAATGAACAATATAAACTTTCTGACTGTGTGGGGCAACTGATTTTCCAATGTTGTGATAGTGTCAGATGAGATTGTCCAGGGGCTTGTACAATATCATACAAGTGTTAAATTGAATTACTGAATTATTAAGACTTTGATGTGCGACTGTATTTAGGGATCATTTTAAAGACTTTCCCGTTTCCAGATACCCACACTTGAGGTCTTAGTCACTTGAGAGCATGTGTACATGATGATAGAGACTGTCCCCGGTCTTAATAATGCCAAAGCGCAGCGTCCATAACTCCCACACTAAACCTCTCCAATACTGCTCCAAGCGCTATACAGCTTAGTGTATCCCATCATGCATCATGTTTTGGAATTGAAATGCGGTGAGACTTTTTGCAGAGATCTCACAGGAGGGGTCACGCAAACCTTTCCAATGTTTGTGAAATATTAATAATAATAATTAGAAATTGAGAATAATTTAGTAGTAAAACATAAGTTTTGTTGCGTTTTCCTTGGTGCACAGAAAAGTGCTGTTAATTTTTTACACATTTGCAACTGCTTTTTATCACTTAAATATAGAAGGCCCACAATATTAAATTGTCATCTTTAATAGGGACTATTGAAAAGACATTTAAGTTTATTTTAAAATGCAAAGTTGAAAGGAACTTTGTCATGTTAAGATCGACACACACATTGTGATCTTCATGCTCACTTGGGCCAAATAAAGAAATGTGCAAAGGCGGCAAGTGTGGGTATTTGGACCGTGCAGTTTAAAAACAGCAAATGCTGTGCAAATGATAGAATGTTAATAGTGATCTGTGGGCAAAA
>NW_024876655.1:0-2177 GCF_018340385.1 Cyprinus carpio
AGTTCAATTTCCCCTTCAGGACCCAGAGTCCGCAACAAGCCCACTAAAGATTGTATCTGGAGGGAGAACTTCTGGAATGCCATAGTATCACCACGCCTTACTTCGGGGGTTTCTAGAACACTTGCTATCTTCTTTAAGGCAAGTTGATGAGGATGACCAAAGTTGTCATGGAGGGCTGACATAGTGTCACTATAAGGGGTTGGCGAGTTTAGATAAGCATCAGCTATAAGCTTAGCTTCCTCCAGCTTTAAATGATCCACAAGTATTTGATACTTGAAGAGTTCTGTAGCAGTAGATGGGAGTAAGTTTTCTAGAGCTATGCGAAGCCGTGCAAATTCACTGGGATCCGGGTGAATGAACTTTGGGATTGTGGGTTGGGGCCCTCGATACACTTGTTCATTCCCTGGCGGCTGCATTAACTGATTAGGTGGTGGCATGCCATGTACGCTCAGTGGCTGCTAAAGGATGGTGGTTGGAGGCAGCTGATTGCATCACAGTGCTTATACTGAGCGTGGGGCAGGTGTGTGCGCATACTGTGAAGAGGGTCGTAGGTAGATAGAGGTATTCGGCGTATCCCTGTTTATCGGAAGTAGGATGCCGTGAATTAACAGAATAGAATAGCATGTGGACCTTACAATGGCGGCAACATTATAACTCCGTGCTAACTTCAGAGGAAACGGGCGTGATGTTCGTACTGTCTAGGCCCTTGATCTCCTCCACCCTGCGATTGCATCATCCATCTTGCCACATTCTCACATCATGTATCTTCAGGCCATTGGTTGGAGGCGCATCAGGCCATTCCTCCTGCTCCATTTCCTTGGGTCGTGGTGCATGCAACAGCGCAACTCCTTGAGGTCTACAGCCATCAGCTTGTGGAGAAGGTGAGAGGCGCTCTACTAAGGTTCTGAGGTTGGGCCTATATTAACTTTGGGCCAGTGTCTGCTCTACAGTGAGCGGGCTACCTCCAGTAGCTCTTTCATCTACGCGCCGTGCTTCATTTGCGAGGGGTTCGCTTTAAACGCCACGATGTGAAAGGCCTGTTGTGTTTGCAGCAGTTTAGTATTCTCCTCTCGAATATCTCTGATATCCTCAGAAGCGAGAATCCAGATATGGGCTCTGATGGGATGAGGGTGTCAGCGCAGGCTGGCTAAGCCCATCAAAATCCCTCTCTGGCTGTGGTCTGGGGGCTAGCTGAGGAATCTCAGGGGTGAGGCAGCATTCCGAGGGGAAGCCACTAGAGTGAGGGTGGGCTGTTTGGAAGTTGGGTCATCTGATCTGGACCCATCCCCGAGGAGTCAGAAGCATCCCCTCCTATCCAAGGCATGGGGATGAGTTGGCCCTAGGTGGTGACTGAGTCTGGGTTGACTATATCACCCATATAGTCCACTTGTCAGAATCCCGGGAGTCTAACAGGTCAACTGTCTTGGGCGTTCGGATCGCACAGTCAGGATACCGCCCGTCATCTGCTGCCAACTGGAATACTGCTATCACGGTCGTGCGAAAGACCAAACGGTCTTAATGAATTATTCTTAGCAGGCGACTAGTTCACGCAAGGGTATTTTAGCCAGTAAACGGGATGGTGTAGCCGATCAGGACACAGACATGACAACGACGAGGCAGATTATCTACCAATTAACTGTATTGAGATCAGCAGTATTCATCAAGAACATTCCATTATTCCTTGTCATTATAGTCTGATAAAAACAAATAAATCACCATTAGGTACTGATTACTATGCAACGTAAATAATAAATCCACACAAATAATACAAATCCAGGATCATCAGACATAAATATATCAATAAACATTGCTATGTCCTTTAAACATAATCTTCGAATTACATAATGTGATATTACTTCCTTCACATAATAGCTTCACCTCCTATATCACTGACCCAGTTTATCTAAAACTATATTAAAAAAGGGGTTTACAAAAGGAGAAATGGCGACATCCTCTGGCCAGAAAGGCTAACTGCACAACAGCGTCTGCAAGTGGTCTCCTGAGCACGATATTAACTCTTCTTAATTCAATGTTATAAACGTTACTACGTAATTTAAACTTCAGGAAGCTCACATCAGTTAAATTAGTATTTCCTACAGTATTTTACAGCATAAACATTGTTCTATAGCTATACATCTCACTCATCCCGCTGGGCATGTTAATGCATTGTAATTCTA
>NW_024876656.1:0-1729 GCF_018340385.1 Cyprinus carpio
TGCTGCAACACAACAGGCCTTTCAAACGGGCATAAAGGAACTCAATGAAGCACGGCGCGAGATGAAAGACTACTGAGGTAGCCCGCTCACTGAGAGCAGACCTGGCCCAAGTTAATAGCCCAACCTCAAACTATAGTAATCCCACATCTCCACAAGCTGATGCTGTAGCCTCAAGGAGTTTCGCTGTTGCAGCACACTCAAAGGAAATGGAGCAGGAGGACTGGCCTGATCCTCCACCATGGCCTGAACCTGATGAGAATGTGTCAAGAGGGATGTGCAATCTCAGGGTTGAGGAACAAGGAGGCTGAACAGTGAGCATCGACCTTTCCCCGAAGCTAGAGTATGTAGAGCCTTGTAAGTCTCCACTGCCTCATCAGTGTTATCCAGCTCCTACTTCCGATAAAGGGATATCACCATACCTCTCTACCGCGACCCTCTCGGATTCTTCACACACCCTGCCCCAGCTCAAGCACCTGTGATGCAGTCAGCGCCTGCCGAACCTACCATCCTTTAGCAGCCACTGGAGGCGGTACATGGCATGCACCACCACCTAATCAGTTAATGCAGCATGAGAATGAACAAGTGTATCGAGGGGCCCCAACTACACAATCCCAAAGTTCATTCACCCGGATCCCAGCGACTTGTACCCGCTTCAAGCATAGCTCTAGAAAACTTACTCCCATCTAATGCTACAGGAACTCTTCTCTGCTAAGTATCAAATACTTGTGGATCATTTAAAGCTGGAGGAAGCTAAGCTTATAGCTGATGCTTATCTAAACTTCGCCAACCTTATAGTGACACTATGTCAGCCCCTCCATGTCACCTTTGGTCATCCTCTCATCAACTTGCCTGCAAGAGAAGATAGCAAGTGTTCTAGAAACCCCCTCAAGTAAGGCGTGGTGATACTATGGCATTCCAGTTCTCCCTCCAGATACAATCTGAGTATGCTTGTTGCGGACTCTGGGTCCTGAAGGGGAAATTGAACTCAACTGTGGCTCACATGTTGCTCGCCTGCTGAGTAAGCTTCCTCCGAACAGCGAGCTGATTCCACGACATCAGTTCAAGCAGTTAGAGGCGACCCACACTCTACATGATTTGGCAGAATGGCTCCGCTTATGAATCATGGTGTCAGGGCTTCCGACAGTCAGGCTACTGGACGCAGCATAAAGGAAAGGCAGAATGCTAGCACTGATGTATCGCCCTGGAAGACAAACGGTGACCGGCCCCACATGGAGCTGGTGAGTCAAGAGAGAATACAAGAGCAGAGAGGGGCAATAAAGATGTTAGCTGTTAAAGAAGAGAGCTGCTTAACCAGTTTTCCAGGCTGACCTGCTCTACCTGGACAGACCTGGAGCGAGGAATCGAGTCATGTTAAAGGTCGTCCCCTTGATAGCTTGTACATTATGAGGACCTGACTCTTGATACCTGTGCGATCCTCGATGATGGAGTCAGAAAGAGGACCATGTTGTTGCCAGCAGCAGCTAAGTTTCTTGGCATAAAGGTAACTCCTGAAGCGGCTTCCTTTGCGTACAGTCCGACCAGGGACATCCCAGATCCTCCATGGCTACCTGGTGTCTTTTCCGCGGTTCTCACCAGCTGCAAAACCCTCACACCAGCTATAAGTATCACTGGTGCCTTTCACGGGTTGGTCGCCTAGCCTAGCACAGCACACTTACCCCATTGACCGTCTGAAGAGGAAATACAAATATCTAAGTGGCATTCCCCAACC
>NW_024876657.1:0-1942 GCF_018340385.1 Cyprinus carpio
CAGTCATCTGTAAAAGTAACAAAGAAATAAATGTAGCTTAAGGAGCATGAAAATCAGATTAAATTACACGAGCAGTTAAATAAATACTCTACTTCATAAATTAATACATATTCATGCATAACCATAAAGAGTCACTTCAGCATACTTTTACGATCAGCTTGTCAAATCGTAATATATGGCACTGTCAAGTTAACCTTTTAACGCATGCGAACAAATATTTAGGGCTGTTAAAGTTTGTGGAATGTAAACCATTTGTTTATGCTTTGAATTTCCCGTGCAAGATTTTTATTCCATGTGGCCTAAGGATTAATGGAAGCCTGTTTTGGATAAATAAAGGTATTTGCGACTTTCCTCACAATTCTGCTTTTTTAGATATATCTCAAAATGCCAACTTTTCTATAGGGGGTTACTTGAGGTATACAGCCTTGCGTCTTTGTCGTTGCGAGGAGTGCTGTCCATGGCCCGGTGGTGCTGGAATTTGTTTGATATCAAATGTACTGCGGGGAACTGTTTACTTCAGTACTTTAATTCCCTAATTTTTTCGCGCGTTTTGGGAGCTGCTATCATTATGCAGGGTTTTTAAATTCGCTTTTAACTGGGTAGGTCAAATGTGAACTATTCCGCGATCACGTAGGACAGCTTTCAAAAAGGAAATGGGAGTTTGCCTTCCAGGCCTTAAATGTTAAAAAAAGTAATTGATTTTTTACTTGTTTTTTCTAAATATTATTTTCTTCATTATACGTCTTCATTTCGTATCATCATGTTTTAAAATGTATTTTGTATGCAGATGCACCAAAACTGCAGTCTTATTAGCAGCCTGGCTATTTGTACAATATTATATATTCATTATTTTACTTAACCGGTTTTTGTCCTTGTAGTTTGATCCATAAATGAGTCATTAAAATACGTTTTTTTTTTTTAAATGAGTGACATTGGTTTAATCTTAATCAACAACAACTAATGATCAACAAACAAAACAGTGTCGATTGTGGGAATGAAATTAAGATCTGCATGTTGCGCCACATTTTCATTTTAGGCGTTTTTAAAGGGAGTCATCGATGAAACTCATCAGTTTTTCGCGAATTCCCTCTCATCATAACAAAGCACAGATGGACGTACAAAAGTGGGAAAGATTAACACTTCACAGAGCCATACAGCCTCAGCGTTATTTATAACGCATAGTTTTTGTGTGTAAAAGGCGCTTTTAAACTCGCCATATAGATCAGAGTTATTGGATAATTCTATAATTTATTTGCTTTTGTATTTGCACATTATGTAAAAATTATTATCTAAAAAAAAAACAACACCATATGATGTGTAATGCATTTGGCTGCTTGTAGCCGCGGCTCCCTGAGTTGGTTCATCCTCCTCACTTCATGAGCATAGATCATATTAAAAACGCCTAAAATCCTTCTACCAATTTTAGGTAACTATTCTCTCATTATCGGTCTGATGACTGGTGAATATTTACTTAAAAACCTATAGGCCTATAAATCTGCTCTATTATTGGCCCATATTCAATGTTTATTGCAGTGTGAAATTTTTTAACTAAGCTGTGATGCTACATTTTTGCAGTTGAAAGAGTGCTAAAAAAGGGGTGCTTTAACTGTATCTTATTTCAAATCTTACAGTAAAAATTAGATAAGATACTTTTGCCTCAGTTCTATTGACGGGTTGTTACTCATCTCAAAATAGATTTTAACAAAAGTGTAATTACCATTTTCAATTCCTGTGGGGGGCAAATTTTAGGGCCAGTGAAATCAGATCCTCCACCTCAACTGACTTCAGTGATTTGAAAAGTCTTCTGTGTTGCTCCTAGAAGTAGAATGAAATAAAACCATGCATACTGTGCATTGTATATACATTTCTGAGGTGCGTTTCCCTATAATGCTTTCTCTTAGCGCGCTACAAAGGCCGGGGTCGATTACGTTAGCTAACAACA
>NW_024876658.1:0-1139 GCF_018340385.1 Cyprinus carpio
ACCCGGCCGCCTGGGTGAAAACCAGGAATCCTAACCGCTAGACCATATGGGAACTGGCCCACTAAGACTGGCCACAGACTTCTGGGCCACATTCAGTACATGTGGCCAATGTCGGGGCAGGGTTTTGTAGTGACGTATTGCTTTTGGTGTGTGACTTTAACTATGTGATTATATTTTAGCAAAACAAGAATTATCCGAATGCATCGTTTGCTGACTTAAATCCTGTTGCATGCATTCAAGATATCTGTTGTTTGACTTGCCCAGGGAGTTCAGTTTTTTTTTTTTTTTTTTTTGGGGCAGATTCCTGTGGTTGCTGAACAGATACCTCGAACTGGTAATTAAAGTCTTGTCCAGGTGAAAATACTCACGTCATGCATTTACGAAAACAAAGCATGGCGGCCGTTATCTAGAAGGGAAAAACCAATACTATCCTCATTCTGTCAAAGGTACAAAAAATGACAAATTGTGAGATTAACAATGAAAGTGAGACAAATTTTTAATGGGATAAGTTGCTGATTATTAAGCTCGTTCAGTTTCATTTAGTTTACAACTTATTCTCAATTTCCAGGTGGCAATTAGTAATAAGGCTACAAAATGGCAAGCCCATGACATCAAAACCACATGGCATTACAACCTTCAAAGTAGTAAAGCAGTTACAGAGTAGCGGCGAATTTGTTCATTCCAGAATAAAATGACTGCCAGTCTGGAGTTTATTTTCCACGTTAATCGCCGAGCTTGTCCGAGTGCTGGTGAGGCGAATTGGAATCACAAAAGCTGTATTGGCGTCTCCCCTAGACTTTGGAATGGGTATGCAATATCACGGCTTTTTGTGGAATAAAAAAAGAAGCATGCCTGGAGATTTGCCTTTGTTCTGGACTTTCAAGAAAAAAATAGAAAAAGAAAAACACAACAAGAAAAACAGCCTGAGAAAAAAACAACCACAGAACGAGCCAGCCAGGAGTCGTAACCTAGAATCTTCTGATCCGTAGTCAGACGCCAAGCTACCGGTAGAAGCTGTCCACGATTGTACCACACTTGTTGGTATTCCGACGGACAGGTGGCCAGACTTGCTTTCTGCTTATTCTCATGATGTTATCAGGTTGCGGGAAACCCAGTCCAAAAAAAGAGAATGAGGTGGG
>NW_024876659.1:0-1212 GCF_018340385.1 Cyprinus carpio
AGTGAAATCAAAGCGTTATTTGCAATGCAAAAAGAAAGATATTAATGTGTTAGGAGGTTTATGCTCATGAACTCATCTTAGAGATTCTAAGCAACAGAAGATCATTTTAGTGCTTCTGGTGAACAGTAGCACCATGTTAGTGCAGTTAAGCAAAGGAAAGAAGAGAATGCATGCTCACTAATGCTGAAAACCTTCTTCCTCTGTAAGAGAAAAGTTGGTTTATGCAATATTAAGAGTAAAGCTTGCCCTTATGAAAATTGTTTCTAACAAGTGAAATGAAAGCGTTATTAGCTTGCAAATAATAATATTGCTGTGTTAGGAGTTTTATGCTCATGAACTCATGTTAGAGATTCTATGCATAGGAGAAGATCTGTTTAGTGGTTCTATGAAGAGAATGCATGCTCACTAATGTGCTGAAAAACCTTCTTCCGCTGTAAGAGAAAGTTTGTTCATGCAATATTAGCGCAAAGCTTCTGCCCTTATGAAAATGGTTTCTATCAAATTGAATGAAAGCGCTATTTGCAACTCTAAATAATAATATTAGTGTGTTAGGAGTTTTATACCTCCATGAACCTCATGTTAGAGAGATTTTATGCATAGGAAGGATCTGTTTAGTGCTTCTGTGAACAGTAGCAATCCATGTAGGAGTCTGCAATTAAGCTAAAGAGGAAGAGAATGCATATGCTCACTAATGCTGAAACCCCTTCTTCCTCAGTAAAGAAAAGTTAGGACATATGCAATATTAAGCGTAGCTTGCTCTTATGAAAAATTGTTTCTATCAAATGAAAATGAAAGCGTTATTTCTGCTTGAATAATAATATTAGTGTTAGGAGTTTATGCTCATGAACTCATGTTAGAATTCTATGCATAGGAAGATCTGTTTTAGTGGTTCTGTAAACAGTAGCACTATGTAAGTGCAATTAAGCAAGCAGAAGAGAATACTGCATGCTCACTAAAGCTGGAAAACCTTCTTCCTCTGTAAGCAGAAAGTTGGTTTATGCAATATTAAGCGTAAAAAGCTTGCCCTTATGAAAATTGTTTCTATTGAAATGAATGAAACGTTATTTGCAAACGCAAAATAATATTACTATAGGTGTGTTAAGGGAGTTTTATGCTCATGAACTCATGTTAGAGATTCTATGCATAGGAAGATCTGTTTAGTGGTTTGGTAAACAGTAGCACCATGTAAGTGCAATTAAGCCATGAGCAATA
>NW_024876660.1:0-1828 GCF_018340385.1 Cyprinus carpio
CCTGTTGCAGGATGATGAGAATGGATGAGCATCCTGTTGGTTACTTTCAAAAAAAATTCTTAAACACCAAACCCAAAATTTTAGCACTATTGAGAAGGAGGCATTAGCCTTATTAATGCTTTCAACCTTTGAGGTGTACATTGGTTCTAGTTCCCTTCCGGTGATCGTATTTACTGATCATAACCCATTAGTCTTCCTGTCTCGTATGAAGAACTCGAATCAACGGATCATGCGCTGGTCACTTTTTGTCCAGGATTTTTACCTGGAAATTCGTTACAAAAAAGGCAAAGATAATGTACTTGCTGATGCCCTTTCACGGTCGTTCAGTTCTGAGTAAATCTACTAGAAGTAGATTCTTTGTGTCCGGGTGTTACGACCCGAGTCTTGTAGTGTCGGTGTGTGTGTGTGTGTGTGTGCGCCGCGTGTGCGTACATTCTCCTCCCTCTTATTCTTCTGGTATCTGATAGGATGGCCGCTATGGATGTACGATCGCCATTGGTGGTGGAGACGAGGCGTGGTCTTAAAAGACGTGCCGGCATTCAACGGGGAGCTCATTGTTGGTTCGACGCGGATGGTTTGAAGCTCCTGGGGCCCTTCTCCGGCCGATGATCAAATTTGTCACTTTCAAGCATAGTGTAAAAGCTAGTGATCACGTTCTTTCCCTTTTCAACCTTGTGTACTAAGAACGTGGAGCAAAGGCGTGTCCTGCCGATTTGTTTTGAGCTATCTTGTTTGGGTTCTGTTTTGTGTTAGGAAGTTAGGGAAGTAAAATGTATTTTACTTTTGTTATTTGATTAGGTTAGTTATTACTCATTTTCTTTCTAGATTGGTTTTGTTTGTTATTTTGGCCTTTGGGACACCCTGGAGAGATGCTCTTTGTTTCACTTGTTGGCTTTTAATAAATCTAATTACTTATTCCGATTAACATCGTGTACCTGTTTGATTATCGACCGGAGTGATTCGTACTTGGATTCCATTACCACAACCCAGTCTTATTATGCCCTGTTAAGGTTTTCTACTCTCAGGCTGGGGCGAATACACATTTAACTAACATATTTCAAATCAGCAATAAAACCTGACATAGGCGATCCGATAAAGTAATAGTTTCGCTTTATGGTCGGAAATTGCATGAAAAGCTTATATGTCAGGCCAATGTGCATGTGCAGTCCTAAGCATGTGTTTTAAAACAGTTTCTATGGGAATGGAGTCTACTGATGCGATGACTTTACCAATTGAGTCTATAATTTAAAAAGCAAGACTTATTCTGCCATATTGCGAGTTGCACTTTCTCCCATTCATAGTAATATGATTGGCATATCTAAAGTCTTTGACTACACTTTTCTTTTAATTGACTTCCATTCATATTCAATTCAATTCAATTCAAGTTTATTTGTATAAGCTTTTCACGATGAAATCATTTGCAAAACAACTTTACAGAAAATTAAGTTTCTACAATATTTAGTAGTAGCTTATCAGTGGTGACTGTCAGTTTATGTGCATCGGCAGAAATGTTCAGAAAAAAACAATAAAGACGTAAACAAACAGACAATTAACACTATTAACAGCAATTATGCAATCAAACTTATAGCAAAATGTGGTAGTTCTGTATGTTGTCTCTGGGTTAGCATCATCTGAGGTCCCTGAGGGGTGGCATCATCTCTTTTCAGGTGTTCTGGATCCAGACTGGAGCTGTGTAGCCAGTTACCACGGATGTAAATCCTGTGGCAAAACAGAGAAACAAATAGAGACATATTAGCATAGCTGCTGTTCCAGCCAAGTAAAATTAATTAGTTTAACCCAAGCTAAAGAATAATAATGCACTTTAATA
>NW_024876661.1:0-1685 GCF_018340385.1 Cyprinus carpio
ATGACACTTTGGACCCGTGGAGGGGAGGCAGATATCTTGGCTGACATAGTCCATAGGAGGCCAGGTCTTCTGGCTCTCCCTTGGAGGTTAGGTGGTGTGTTGCTGCTTTGTAAGAGCATAGTCCAAGCCCGCCATCATTCAGGATAGCATAAGTGCTCAGGAGTGCTTTTACCTATGGTGGAGTAGTACTCTACTAACCTTTAATAGCATACAACTTCCATCTACTGGTTTGTCCACATACAGCACTTCTGTAAAGATGTATTCACTAGACAGCTCTCCTCTTAGCTACACTTGACCACAGTCTTAGGTGTTTTGGAATTCACTTCATGCAGCACTGGTAGGTGTTTACCTTGACAAATGCTGCAAGGTTTTCTGCAGATTGCACTGGGCTGGCAGCTTGGCGGGTTCTGTAGCACATCGCCAGCACCTTCTATTGAGTACAGATCCATTCTGATAATTGGTCTGTGGTGAGTTTTTACAACCTCTTTGCATTGGCTTAAAAAAGTGCTCTGTGTTGTTACAGAATGGACAGTAAGGGTGCAGTTCTGTTCTTAGTGGATGGATTCACTTGTGTGGGTGAAAGCGTCTCTCTCCATCCGCCTCTCTAGATCCATGTAGCACAGTAGTGGTCCACCTCTTCTGCGAGGCTCCTGTCTAAGGCCATTGTCTCTCCTTAGTGATCTTCTACTGCTAATGAACCGCCATATTCTTGGCACCATGACTCACAAGCCACCAGAGATCAGTGAGAGTATAGGTTGTTCCCGGATACTAAAACCACTTTCCGGAACTCGTATTTCTCACCAAAGCCCCGTGGCCCTTGCTCAGCAAGCTACGCGGAGATCCACTGCAGCTCTATTCCCCTCCTGGGGGACCAAGGGATTTAAGCATGCCCACAAGTGCTTGGACCTGTAGGGCGAACTTCTCGAATGCAGCTTGATCACCGCGGACGCGAATATCATGGCGAGTCCCATAACACTGGCTATATTTTATTCAGAGCCATCTGATGAGGCTGGCCAAACTTTAGATTAAAAGCCGCCATGGGTTCAGTGTAAGGTCTGGGGGAGTTCAGATATGAATCTGCTATCAACCTTGCCTCTTCCAACTTCAAGTGATCCTACCAGGATTTGGTATTTAAAGAGCTCCGTCCCATCTGGGGTAGTAGATTCTCTAAAAGCTATTTTTTCATCCTATGCAAAGCTCACTGGGTCTCTCGCGACAGAAGTAGGGAATTGAACGGCATCGGACCTCGGTATATCGGCTCAGAATGTAGAGGAATCTGGTGTAGAGGATCGATTACAGTTCTCGTGTAGGCCCTCATTGGCAGGCATATGGCTGTGTCAGATCGCTGCAGGCTCACCTTTGAAGGTAACTCTTGTACTGTTCTGAGTTATATGCTGGAATGGCTCGAATAGGTGGCTGAGGATGGAAGCCTTGTGGTTGACTCAAATGGCCTTGAAGCATCCTGCTTGTCTTTGCTGTCAGTGTACCATGTTTTGCACGATAGGAGAGGCTTTGTGTATGTGCAACGAGAGGCACACTCTTACTAACAGCTCCTTGTTTTTTAGAACTTGAAGCTCACTCATCATCTTGTCCACAAAGTCGACAATGTGGGCTCACTACTGGCAGGCTGAGGTTGTGGGTCTCCTGTCTCTGGCCATGGAGGGATCAGGCCAGTCTGCCTCATC
>NW_024876662.1:0-1464 GCF_018340385.1 Cyprinus carpio
ATTTTAACGATTTAATTGATCTATAAGCACTTGTAAAATATTTTTGCCTGCATTACAGCTTAGTCTTCATCTGTGAGCTGAACTGTTTTACTGTTACATCCATGAGATTGTGTAAATGTCAGATAAATGTCATGTTACAGGATGTCTGTCTTAGGTCAGTACCAAATGAGTTTCAAATTATTATTTGCAGAATAAAAAAAAATCCATGTGTATGTATATTTTATCTTTTTATGTTGCAATTAACATAATTCTTAACCTAATTATTTAAAATCACTGTTGTCTGTGCCCTACAAATTGTACTAGTTTTTTTTTGTTTCTTGTCCCTAAAACCTGACAGAAAAGGATAAGTCCTAAGAGATTTCTTAAGCTGTAATGATTAAAAAAACAACAACAAAACACAATTACAGATTTTTTTTTTTTCTGGTGATTAAAGAGGTGTTAACTCTCTCTCTCTCTCTGTCAGCCAGTGCCCTCAAACCCCCCACCCACCCATGCCCCCCTTATCCATACAGTGTTGTAAAGTTGTGAAACTATGCATATTTCCTCAAACACTTTCTCTGTATGAAAATTAGTTTTTAAAAGTGTTTGCAGAAAGCTGCAATTTAAAAAATACAAGTAGGGCCTAATGTTTCCCTATTTACTGTTATTTCAAAAAAAAATCACTGCAGCAAAACCGTTCAAGCTATCCCAAACTCCTTTTAGCAATTTAAGTTCCTCAAAGTGTTGTCATCATGTGACAAAGTTTGGTGTGCATAGTGTAATTTTCCTCTGAGCAGTATACATTAATTCCCAGCTATATTTTTTCCAAAATCCATATTCAAATCAAAAATACCCTGACTTCCTGTTGGTCGTAGCTCATGACTGTAAATTAGAAAGTTGTCCGTCTTGATAAGAATAATATATGTACCGAGTTTGGTGTCTGTAGCTAAAACTAACCCCCCTTTTTTGACAAAAGGTGGTGCTAGAGTGCCTCCTCCACCCCTCTTCATGAGCTTTTTTGCCATTGTCTATATATCATTACTTAACTGATATGTGTTTTTGAGTTTTATGTAATTCTGAGCATCTTATCTGCCTCAAAATCACCAGAACAGAATATTCAAGTTTGACACGTTGCCATGGCAACACTACATTAGATATCATCAATATCCCTATTCAACAGATTTACATCAGCCGTGTGGTTTTATTTGTCATTATTCTGATGAAGTTTGAAGCAAATCGAGTAAAAATAAGATGCTGAATTCAAAGCATTTTGAAAATGACACACTTCCTGCTGCCAGTTGGTGGCGCTTATAACTTTGACTCTCTAATAGTATATATATGCGCATCGCATCATACAACGAACAATCTGGCGAAGTTTGATCAAAATCAATAAATACATGCAAGTATATGTGAGCTATGGTTCAAGATTTCTGACTATGTTCCAGGGGGCGCTGTAGAGCCCCTGTGCCACGCCCGGGTCCCAGC
>NW_024876663.1:0-1889 GCF_018340385.1 Cyprinus carpio
AAGATGAAATCACTATTATATGATCAAAGCAGTTAAGTGAGAATCATTGTAGAGTAATGTTGGTGTTTTATATAAAAAGTGTGTTGGAATATGTGGGTGTGCGACCGAATGTTGGGAAAGAAGCATTGATATTGCCAATAAAGAACCAAGGAAGATCCAAATAAGCTGGCTAGCTATAGGCAATGCACTTACATCTCATGTAGGGAAAGTGATGGAGAGAATGATAACGATAGATTAGTATATTTTTTGGAAAAAGAAGGAATTACACCTTTCAAAGTGGATTTAGGTAGGAGAGGAACTATGGATCCGGTTATGTGTTTGGAAGCGGAAATAAAGAAAGCTCTGTCAAATAAAGAATCAGTAGTTGCTGTGTTTCTTTATTGAAAAAGCCTATGATATGTTATGGAGGGAGGTCTGATGATTAAGTTGGAAGAGATGGGGGTAGGGAAGAATTTTAATTGGATTAATGACTTTCTTAAGCAAAGATATAAGTGTGAGAGTTAGGAGATGCTGATATCATCAAGGAATAATAGAAAATGGTACTCCTCAGGAAAGTGTAATAAGTCCAGTACTTTTTATAGTAATGATAAATGATATATTTAGGTAAAGTGGATAGGAGTGTTGGTAGATCACTGTTTGCAGATGATGGAGCTGTGTGGTTTAGAGGGAGAAACAATAAATTCATTATGGGGAAAATGCAGAAGGCGGTGGATGAGGTAGTTTAAATGGTCATATAAGTGGGGATTTAAGTTATCAGTGGAGAAGTCACAAGTTATTATATTTTCCAACAAGAAAGTAGATAATGAATGGAAGTTAAGGATATATAACAGGGAAATGGCTCGAGTAACATCAGTTAGATTCTTGGGAATGTGGCTAGATACTAGACTTACATGGAATGAACATATTGATAAGATAGTGAATAGGTGTAAAAGAGTGTTAAATATAATGAAATGTATGGCAGGACAAGAGTGGGGAGCAGATAGAGGGGTGCTTCAAACAGTATATATAGCAATGATAAAGATCTGTGCTGGGTGGAAGTATAGCATATGGGTTGGCGGCAAAATCACAGTTAGAGAAATTGGATAGAATTCAGGGATTTTGAGAATTATTTGCTGTGGAGCAATATCCACCCAAACATATAGCAGCAACTGCAAGTAGAGATAACATGAAATGACGCTTAATATTTTCGAAGCCAACAGTTACTGAAACATTGTATTGGACACATCTTTATAGTCAGAAATGACCGGGCGTCCACGCAACGTAAGGGACATCTAGAGCCTATTTTTGGGCGACAAAGGAACTGAAGAACTATAAGAGCGTTTGGGTGGCGTGGTAGAAGAAGAATGTGGGGAGATGGGCATAAACAATTATAGATATGTACCAAGCTTAAATATCAGCCGGGATTATGCCTATGGCTTATTCCGCCGCCGGTAGTTCGATTTACACAGTACTGGGGAGATAAGACGAGTGAAAGGAAAATAATAGGATAAAGCATGCGAGCAAATGAGTATTTAAGAATAACATTATGGAGATAATATCCAGATTTACACAGACTGCTTCCAAAAACACGGCAGGAGAGGGATAGGAGTTGGAGAACCCACACGCGAGCTCAGTATTGACCAAAGTTAATGAGTGAAAGAAATAATAGCTAGGACAATTACGTGGACCAGTCTGTCCATAATAATACAGTGAGTTGATGGCTATTCTGCTAGGAGTACAAATAATTAAGGAAAGGAAAATAAAAAATGCAGTCATATGTTCAGATTCTTATTCAGCAATAGTTAGTATCTATAATCAAAAATCTGAATCAAGGCCAGATTTAATCATGGAAATTCTTCAAAATCTCTTTGAGTTGAAACAAATTAAAATAGAAGTACAGTTTATGTGGG
>NW_024876664.1:0-1368 GCF_018340385.1 Cyprinus carpio
GAAATTTTAAAAGTGAAGTCAGAGATTTATGCTGAGTTACATACAACTTTTATTCCATGGCGAAACATCAAACTTTGTCAGGCGCCATGGACACTCTTTAACGAAAACTCAAGATCTTCCAATTTAACATCCAAAGGCCTTTAGATTAGATGACTGAAAAAATATGTTGTTGTCATTAAATTTCTGGAGTAGTTTGTTACAGCGTAAAAATGCACTTCCTGTTGCCACAGTGGCGCTATGACAATGACTGAATATGGCATGTAATCTGTTCAGGTCCGAGTCTGGTCCCAAACAAACAGCCCTGCATCGACACTGAACGAGCTGCGCAACTCCTTCCCGCGCCACCACCATCGCGCCCGCCATAATGAGCACACTTCTTAACGAAAACTCAAGATCATCACACTTAACACATTGCGGCCTTTAGATTAGACTGACTGAAAAAACTATTTGTTGTCATTCAATTTCTTGGAGTGGTTCATCACAGCCGCAAAACCACGCCTCTTCAACGAAAACTCAAGATCTTCGCAATTTAACACGCAGCGCCTTAGGATAAAATACCAAGTTTGTGCTGATCTGAATAAATCTCTAGGAGTGAGTCTCAAGTAAAGCACAACGCAATGGAAATGGCAAAAAATACACAAAATGTACTCATATAATTAAAAAATAAACTGACTTCCCTGTTGGCCTTCGGATTTTTGCTCCAAGAGACTCTTTTTGTAGGTATTGGGAGTTACATGTGTACCGATCGGGACATATGTATCGCGGAAACGAAGCTCGAGGCGCATAACCGTTGAACGCGTATAGGTGAGGTGCCTGTCAAGCCATTTTGCCACACCCACTTCTGAAACCCATATCAGACGTAGAAATTTCCGCCAGTTCTGGAGGGTGTGTGCAAAGTTTCATGACTTTTCGAAGCATGTTTAGGCCCTCAAAATGCTGCGATTCCATTTTGGAGAAGAATAATAATAATAGCATAATAATCATGATAGCAATAATCAAGAGGGTCACTCCACACCATGATTCGCACTATCGGGTAAGCCCCGGTTCTAATAATAAATTAAAGCTGCAAGCTTATTGATGAGCAGGCTTCTCCCTACGCACTGGCTCACCACCAACCGGGTTGGCTTTTTGTAAAACAGCTGAGCGGCGAGAAATATAATTTAATAATGTGGTAAATATAAGAGGAATATGTCAAAGCAGATGTTCAGGCCAAGACTCTTTTCTAACATGTGAAGTTTGGGGAAGACCGACATCTTATGCCTGAGTTACAATAACTTCTATTCCCATGGGCGACATCAAACTTTTTTCATGGCGCCTACGGTTACTACCCTTTAATGAAACCTCAAGATGTCTACACTTAACGCGAAA
>NW_024876665.1:0-1806 GCF_018340385.1 Cyprinus carpio
CATTATGAAAAATATCTTTACATTTGTTAATACTAAGTGCAACCACCTTAAACATCACAGCTATGGCGCCACATTGAGACTTAACCTGGACTAACAATAGCCTAACAAAAGCCTTCAATATTAACTTTGGACATTTTTTGCTGAAACCATATTTTAATTACGTCGCGTAATATAGCAGCGTAAGTTAGCGTTAATATATAATTTGCTAGCTAAGGTCCTGATTGGATTGCTTTTTTATTGATTCGAATACTGGTTCATATTCGAATTTGCAACATATTTAGCGTTACATCTCATTTTAAATTTCAAAGATAAATATTAGTATATGCCAACATTATAACTTAGCCTATCATTTTAAGATGAAAATGATAAATACCTGCTACAATAAGTCTTTATGGAAAACTATGCACCCACTGCGCAACCAGAATGTGGCTCACGACAGACGTGTTTGTAATTATATGAGTATATAAGTACTTGCAAAAAAAAAAAGAACGGAATGAGAAAAAACAACTAATTGTCCACTTTCATTTCAGGTGCCTACAATTAATTAACGTTACATACTCACCTGAAAACTGTTTCTCCCGCTCCAAGTCCAAAATGCAGCAAAAAATCGTGGCCGGTTATGCTGATAAGATGAGAAGGGAAACTTCCGTAGATGCATGCGCGCGCACGCAATTCAATTAAAAAATGTATTGTCATCATTCAACTTGGTTAATGATGTTGCGCTATACCATTTAGCAAAAATATTGTGGGAACTAACATGCATTTTTACATAGACTCACAATATTCACAATTCACTTATTATCCTGTAGCTGAAAAATAACTGTTTGCTGAACAAAGGGGCCGTTTTATTTTTACACACAGGGCAGGAGGGATTTTGATCCCAATCCTCTTTACAGATCCTTCTCTAAACCCTTAAGGATTTCTTAGCTGTCATTAAGGGGCCTATGAAATCCATTTTATTTTGTTTTTTTCAAACTCTGTTTTTTTCTGTTTTTAATTTGCTCGGAATCCATTTTTAATAGTTAAATTAAAGATTAATGCAAAAAATAAGCATTGTTTTCTTTATTAATTAAAACCATGGAATATGTACACATTTCACATCAATTTAATAAAAGTTTAACAAAGAGTGCATGTTTTAGGACCTCATGAAATGTTTATTTTTTCTCTCTGCATATTTGTTATTGTTACCCGAGTCCGGTGTTTTTTAGCATGTCTAATTATTTGAAGCATAAAAAACTTAATTTATTCTTTTTTTTCTTTTTCCTTTTCTTCCTTTTTTTTTTTTAGTAAAGTCGCCTGTAGTTTTTTTTTTCTGTTCTAGAATTCTGTGTTGGTGTTGATTTAAAATTGTACGGGTTTGAGCTGGATGCCAATCCTTTGTTGACTTGGGCTATGATGTTTGGGTCATGTCATGCTGGAAGTCCAATCCAGAACCATCCAGTGTTCTGGCTGAGGGAAGAAGGTTCTTGTCCACGATTTTACAATACATGGCCCCGTCCATTTGCCCCTCAATGTAGTTAAGTCCTCCTGTACCCTCAGCAGAAAAACAGCCCCAAAGCATAATGTTTCCACCTCCGTGCTTGACTGTAGAGATGGTGTTCTTGGGGTCATAATCAGCATTTTTCTCCCTCCAAACACAGCAAGATGAGTTAATGCCAAAGAGCTCAATTTTGGTCTCATCTGACCACAGCACTTTCTCCCAAGCCTTCAATTTAGATGTTCTTTGGCAAACTTTAAACAAGCCTGTACATGTGCCTTCTTGAGCAGTGGGACCTTGCGGGCGCTGCAGGATTTCAGTCCATTGTG
>NW_024876666.1:0-1688 GCF_018340385.1 Cyprinus carpio
CGGAAGGAACACTGAACTTTTAAATTGCTTTTAACCAACAAACCTTGTTCACTTTTTTTATACTTTTAGCCCGCCTGGTTCTTCTTGCACGCCTCTGAGGTGATCCTGGCTTTTAGGGGCGGGTGCAGTCCGGCTTGGCCCCCGGGACCTGTGACAGATTTCCATGTGGCTGGGCAGGGTTTCACTGGTTGAGCCACTCAGGGATTCTCAGATGGCCCACGACGCAGGCACTGGGGCCCCCACCACCCGAAGTCATCATGCCAGTGTTCATGGGAAACCCTGGGTCCAGAAACATGAAGGAAATGAGCTTCCGAAGTGCGCCTCGAATGGCGGCTCAGATCGAACATCTGGCCGGGCTACAGGGATTGAGCGCCACCCAACAGCTACAGTTTGCTCCCTCAACTTCCTTTGATCGGGAAGCACGGGCGGGAAGTCCAAGCAGCCTCGGGTTGTCCAACCACCGCCCCAGTTCAGGTTCAGATTCCTGACGGAAAGGTATGGTGACACCACTCCAACCGCGGTTCTTCGGGCCCAGCTCTTCAGCAGTAGCAGGGCCTCCCCGCCAATCCACACAGAGCGCCTCCAACTACGGAGTAAGTTACCAGGCTGTGTGGGACGCCTAGACCATGGTCTTGGAGATAGTGAGGCTCTGTTGAGGGACCAATTCCTGCTGGGGCTAAGGGAAGGCCCGGTACGCCAGGAACTTAGAGTCCAAGTCAGAAGGGAGCCGAACTCACCTTCGAAGACCTAAAGAAGGAAGCGGTGGCATTGGGAGAAGCGATCAGGTTGAGGTGAAAAGAACCCCGCAGTGTGCGGCCGTCAGTAGCTCAAGCAGTGGCTGTCCCGAGCATGGCAGAGTGGAAACAGACTCTGAAGCTCGAACTCTAAAAAGGATGTCCGGGGGAGCAGATGGCGGGAGCTAACAAGAGCGCTGCCGTGGGACGAGCTGCAGTTCTGGCTATCAGGCCAGAGGTAGAGGCCCATCTCAGCGGGACCGGGTGTACTCGGACGGGAACAGGGGCGCAGGGAAGGCGACCTAACCGACCCCAACCGGGCCCCAGTTTGAATGGGGCGAGCAGGGCGACCTATCTGCAACCGCTGTGGGCCAACCAGGCCGGTACACACAGCCGACAGTAGCGGTCCTCGAAAGAGGTTCGGAGGAGGGCTTTAGGTCGACCGGCCACAGTGGGTCGTGTGGTCGGACCCCCGGAGATGACCCACCACCCATCGGAGCAGGCCTCCAAGGACAGGCTGGCCCGGGCATAGCCCAGTGGTAGAGGGTCCAGGTGTGTGGTGTGAAGGCGCCCTGTCTCAAATTGAAGCACCGATCCCAGGTGACTCTATTGGCAAGGAGAGCCTGTCGCAAAGAGCTTTCGTTTGGAGATCGATCAGAGGATGCATGGGGACGGAGAGCTCCTTGGCTCTCCCCTGAAAGGGAGCAAATGGTCTGGACATCTTCTACATTGGCTGGCAGGCTGACCTGGACTTGGAGATCCACGGAGTGATCGTGCTCCCAGAAGGGAGAGGATCATCGTGTAAAGCGACTACTGTCTGGGGGAGTCACCTGGCCTCTATAGGTATGAATGTAATATCTGCATAAGTTGGGGAAGAATTGTTTCGGGCAATGCCCACTGAGTGGATTCTTTCGCTGGCTGGAATAAATATGAATGGGGAACGTGTCGCCGCTG
>NW_024876667.1:0-1559 GCF_018340385.1 Cyprinus carpio
ACTGTCTCACCACTATACTTCATACGCATCTTCTACCTCTCTCTATAAGCCTATACATATTAATCCTACATTCTATTCATTAAACCAGTATTATTCAAAAAAACTGAAACAAACACACAACTCATACTATTTCCCATATCTTAAAGTCACCTAATATCTTTTAATAACTTCTTTTCTCTCATCATATACTCTCTTAGCACTTTTCATCATACAACTATTGCTACTCAAACACATGTTCTGAAGTCACTAGTTCACATTTTCACACAAACCCTGCTGGATGCTTAGATATTAAATGTAATGTTCTTATTCAAACCGGTATGTCCCAATTCTTAGTCTTGTAATTATACTTTCCTCCCTTCTATTTCTCCCTCTTTTCCTACCTTTTTCCCACTTTTATTTTGTATTGCATATAAATGTCTACCTTTACTCCTCATTATCCCAATATTATGCTGCCACTTTTTTAACTAGCATCTTCCTTCCCTACTGATTTTGATTTCTTTTTGTAACTATATGCAAGTAACTACAATTTCTACCCTATCTTCATCTACTGTTTAACTGCTTAATTTTATCTGCTTCCCCTCATTGCCTTTAATTCCCACATGAGCTGGATCGCCATAAACTGTAATTTTCTATTTTAATTATGAGTCAACTCAAAGAGATTTTTGAAGAATTTCCATGATTAAATCCTGGCCTTGATTCAGATTTTTGATTATAGATACCAACTATTGCTGAATAAGAATCCAAACATATGACTGCATTTTTTTTATTTTCCTTTCCTTAATTATTTGTACTCCTAGCAGAATAGCCATCAACTCACCTGTATATATTGACAACTGATTACCTGAAAATTCCCTGAGCTTTTTCTTCACTCATTAGCTTTGTGGTACATTGACTGCCACTCCTACTCTCCTCTTCCTTTTTGAAGCATCTGTGTAAATCTGTATACTATCTCCATAATGCTATTCTTAAATACTCATTTGCTCTCATTACTTTCATCCCATTATTATTTCCTTCACTTCTGTCTTATCTCCAGTGAATGTTAAATCTACTACTGGCTGAGGAATAATCTATATAGGGAGTATGGATATATTACTCTTGGTACACATCTATAATTGGTACTCCACCATCTCTTAAGATCTTCTTATACCACCCACCCAAAACCGTATGTTTCTTCATTCCTTGTTCCCAACATTTTACTAATATTTTCCTTGTTGGATGTACCTCATTCTTTGCAAAGCTACTATAGGTGTTGTTGGATATGCTCCACAGCAAATTCTCATCGCCTGTGCTTTAATTCTATCCAATTTCTCTAACTGTGATTTTGCCGCCAACCCATATGCTATACTTCCATAATCTAGTACAGATCTTATCATTGCTATATATACTGTTTGAAGCGCCCCTCTATCTGCTCCCCACTCTTGTCCTGCCATACATTTCATTATATTTAACACTCTTTTACACCTATTCACTATCTTATCAATATGTTCATTCCATGTAAGTCTAGTATCTAGCCACATTCCCAAGAATCTAACTGATGTTACTCGAGCCATTTCCCTGTT
>NW_024876668.1:0-1869 GCF_018340385.1 Cyprinus carpio
TCCAAACTCATTCCTTAGACAGTTAAAAGGTTTTGATGATTAGTGAATTAGTACGTTGACATATAACCAGTGGGTGGTTATAGTCTTTTGGTGGTGGGCGTGTTACGTCCAGAGCCGTAGGTTCTGTTTGGGTGTGTTCAAGCTGTGCTGTTTTTTTCTTTCATCCTTGTCTCTCTCTCATAGGAGAAATGGTTTCCACCTGGTTCAGCTAATCAGTGCCCTGCTGTGATTGGATGCTGGGGAGTATGTTAAGCTGCAAACACCATCAGAGGCGGTGGTGCAGTTGAGAAACTGACTGTGTGCAGCAGTTTTGAAGTCCCATTTTCAGCCCCAGACCTGATGCTTTGTTGGACCACGGTAGTGAACCCGTGTATCTACCTCATATTGTGTAGCTTCGTGTTAGTAGTTTTATCTTTGTCAGTCCTCTTTCTATGACATGTTGTATGATTGAGATTCAAAAAGGCAGAAGTGAGTGTTATCTTTAAATTACTATTTGTTGTATGATTTAATTTATCCTGTTTTCTCTTGGTTTTATTGGACGTTTGTTAGTTAAACCATTATTTCTAGCTGTTGTGTGGGGTAAGTAAGAGAGGGAGGTGGGTGCTGTTTATTTTGGATTCGATCTTTCTCCTGTTTATGGTAGTAAGGGAGTTGGCTTGCTTTTCCTGTACTTTTCTTTTCTTTTGTTTCAGTTTTAAGTAGTTTGATTTAAGGGTAAGACAGTTATGTTTGTTGTTTGTAATACCCCTTCACAGTTGGAGTACCCTCATTGCCTAATCTGTAAATAAAAGCTTCTTTAATGAGATAGCTGTGGTTGTGTAGAGCGACTCTGGGTCTGGAGGCGGGGTGGCTTTCATGCTGTCGCATTCATTTCACCACCATCCATTTCTTTTTTGCTGTTTCATTTCCTCCCTAGACCAATCAGGGAAACGTAACACCTATTTAAGACGGTTACATGAATGAGTTACATCGAGGCATGGTGACAATAAAAAAATAAATATGGCGCCTTTCTTAGCAGAAAAAATGCAGATAAAAATGTACCGAGGTTGAAGTGCCGCGTAAGTGTTCTTCTGCCATACACATTATAGTTATCATTTTATCAGCTTAGGAAATCGACACTGTTTATTTTGTGTCACCATTCTTACCATCTAACTACTCATGTAACCATCTTTTGAATAGGGGAAAACATAGAAGTGTTGCTTCTAAATTCATCCCCGTTTGATCCCAAGGAATAAATGGTACAAGCTAAACGCTAGCATAGTGTCACCGCAGCAGCTGGACAGGAGGTAATGCATCAACTCACCTAAGTTGAGGGAAAACATAGTGGAATATGGAAAAACGGCTTTTATGCTTCCTTTAATGATTAATTGTTTAATTCCCAGTGTAGAGTTGTGCATGTTTGCCACTGGGTGGGGATGTTCTTTAACATCTGAATTTAACTGAATCGTTCTGTATTTCACTGAAAACATATTTGTTTTTTATTATTGAATTGATTTTGTGATTAATTCATTGAAAACGTTTATTGAAACCGGTTAATTTTAACAAATTCATTCCAATATTCACAAACATCACAAAACTAAAAAGATATCATTTTGATTAAGAGGGAAAAAAGAGAAATCTTTCGCACAGAGCTTTCAACGAGTATTACGTTGTTGAACTGATTTATTCTCTGTGCAGCAAAATCCCTATTTTCAATGTACGGCCCCCGTCGGTATTCACATCAAAGAGGCCGCGACAGACAAGACTGTCACATTGGTGATTGAGATCACCATGCTGCTGCATATGATCTCTGGAAACATCTACAAACAGTTCGTCATCGAACCAGCTCTTGTGATTGATGGACTCATTGACTTTATCCTTTTTCACTCT
>NW_024876669.1:0-1854 GCF_018340385.1 Cyprinus carpio
CGAGAGCAAAGAAGAGGAACTTCACAAACACAGAATTAGAGATACTTGTAAATGAAGTTGAATCCAACCAACAGATATTGTTTAGTTCATTCACTGCAGGAGGAATTACAAATAAAAGAAAAAATGCTGCATGGGAGAATGTCACCAATGCAGTTAATTCCGTTGGGTCTGAGGAGAGAACTGTCCCAGAAATAAAAAAAAAAAAAAAATGGTTTGATATTAAAGTATTGGCTAAAAACGTCACAGCACACACCAGGAAACGTCCGCGAAATCATATAATGACAACAACGGGAACTTTCCCCCATTGACAACCGTGATAGCCTGTACCACCGGATAGACACGTCGTCCTGGATTATGACGGTGACACTGATGCCTTTTGCAACAGAACAAACCGGGCCATCTAACACCCAAAGTGAAGGTAAAATAAACCAACTGGAATAGGATATTGTGTTTGCATACATTTTATTTCAATTTTGAAAACCCTTTGAATGCAAAACCATTCCATAGGATGCAACCGTAATAAAATGAATACCGTGAACATGTGTTTCCTTATTAGCGCACACCCGCTAGGTGCCTGAGGAGTTTGAGTGAGCCGTGGGCTCCATCCATTGCCCCCTTCCATGCCTGCTTCCTCGGGCCAAGAGTGCTGAGAGGATAGCGGTGCTACAAAATCAAGAGGAAACAACAAAATCCATTAATGCACCTAAAAGGATCAACTGAAGCAACATAACGAATGTATTGATTCAAATCAACGAGTCTCTGAAACAGATTGCCTCTTATGTGCAAATACAATTTCTAATAAACCATAAACCCGCTGACTAATGTGATTTCCAGTTATTTGTTTCCACGACGGCTGCAAAACACAAAATAGAAATCGCTGTAATGTTTCTGCACTTTCGACCAATAGCCAGACTTACCTAAAAATGTCTGTATGATCCTCTGTCTTGTCTAGTCTGGCTGACATTAGAATTAACAGAGGCACTGCATGTCGGAGCATAGGGCCGTCTAGTGTAGGGGTTCCTGCAGAGGGATGCCCTGTCTGATGGCCAAGTTGTGTAGCACACTGCAAGCCATGATGATTTTGCATGCTTTTTCTGGCTGATACTGCAGTGTCCCTCCCGTGCTTGACAGACACAGCCATCGTCCTTTCAGCAGGCCTATTGCGGCTCAACTGTGCTCCTTGAGCGCATGGACGGTTGTCGCCTGTTCCTGCTCGGTCCTCGGGTTGGTTAGGGGGGGTCATTAGCCATGGCTTTAGCGGGTAACCTTGATCACCTAATGATGAAATAGTTTTAAGTAATTGTACATAGCCCTACAATAGAATTTTAAACATGTTGTAGCCTTAAATTCACCAATGAGCCAGCCATCCTCAACAGCGCCTTCTTTGGAGACGCACACCCACAGAGCTATTCTGCAGAACTTAACGCAGTCGCAGGTTCCTCCAGGCCACCGCGACAATGACGCTTAATAACAAATAAATTTGCATCATTAAATATTTGCATCAAGTAACAGAATGAAACCCTTTTCTATTTACATAATTAAATTCGTTGGTTGATGGTGCTTTTATGACGATGTGGGTGCAGTCTATAGCTCCAATTATGTTTGGGAATCTAGCAATGGCATGAAAGTCCCGTTTTATTGTGGCTTGTTGAGGATTTCGATAAGGGAACTGGATGTAGGTTGGGGCCAAGGAAATAATTGCATCCAACACTGCCGGCATGATCCTACTCACTGATGGCTGGGATATACCACATATGTCTCCAACCTCACGCTGAAATGTGCCAGTAGCTAAAAATCCAAGGGTGGACAGGAGTTGGATGTGCACGGTAATGGCTTTTGTGCGATTTGTTTCTC